>NC_136491.1:127965493-128070493 GCF_053919585.1 Euprymna scolopes
GGAATTTGCTTGGGTGAAAAACGAAAGAGCGTCGCCTTTTTTATATGCGGCTATAAACCAATGGTTGGCCATAAAGATATTCCAGATAATGCAATTATTAGATTAACCTTTTTTTTATTGGTCCCAGTTTATCAAGTTGTTGTAAAATCGAATAAGTTAATATTATTACAGCAAAAGGCATCTGGTATAAGACGTGCCTTCGAGAGACGCAATGTTTTTGGTTAATGGCCGCATGCATTCGTGGACACGCTCTTTCGAACATAACACGCAGACAGGCAACATGTGCATAATCAGACGAATAGCATCTTCTATACATTTATCTACTAGCATTGAAACAGCTCCATAGTACGAACACGTCATACCAATTCTAATATTGTATTCGGTAACCACGTCAGAAGTGGACATGATAGTTTGATCGTTGTAAAGGCGATATACATAATACCTTTTTTATTTGGGAGTAACCACTTATCAAGGCCTGAAAGCCACTGGAGGGTAATGATTAATGAATGTAAGTTGGTAGTGTTAATGGTGCAAAATGAAAAATTGTTGCTGAAAAAGGTGTGATCGTTCTAGCAGACATTTCACTGCTGATGCAATTCTCTACTGTATAAGAGCCAAGTACGTTCAATGATGGAGTGCTGTTGCCACATCTGGGAAGAAGCTTCTGGAAGAAGCTTATCCTGCCTTGACAGTGTTCAAAATAGGCTTCGTAGCCTAGTAAGGAATGCCCTTTTCTATCCCCTGCAACCTCCTTACTACAGACGAGACGTTGCGAGTACGGCTCTGCTTTATCGTTAACTTGATGGCAAGCACTTGTCTGAGCTCTAATCTATGTCCCTCCATGGCTTGACTCTCACGAAAAACATTCGTCTTGTTGAAACAGCTATCAATAATTTCCCTCACTCTTCATTCATCTCTGCCTAAACCTAAACGTAGCTTCCATGAAAAAAAAGCTTCTTTCTTAGAACTACACGCTTGTAGAAATCTGTTCCGTTTTTCTGCTTTCTGACTGACTACAATATTGTTGTCTTCAAGTCCAATGTGAATAAATTCTTCAATTCCCATTAGGACGATTTTCCGCTTGACTACTGTACACTCATTAACCATTATCCTAGAGTGGCCTCCGGGCCTTGATAAGTGATGTCTCCTTTGAAAACATAGTTATTAATGGAGACAGCTGAACTTGTTTACCTTAGATTTAAAGGCTACTATATTTTATTACACCGGGAAGCTGACCAGCGTATCAGTATTTCAAAGGCCAGCTGTTCTGAGAAAGAAGCTCTGTTCATGAAATCTGCGTTTAAATTTAAGTACAGTTAGAGAGTTGGAGAAATCGTCTATAGTAGTTGTAGCTTGTTAAATGTTTCAATTATAATTAAAATAATATATATAACATGGCTGCATGTGTTGCAATTCATACTCGTTGCTATAAAAATGCAGAATTACGAAAATATGCTCCGATGTACAGATGTTATAAAACAACAATCTGTATATGCTTATATGTAAAGGGCTGGAAAAACACAAAGACTAGGTTGTGGACGAAACAAATATTAATTATTGTTTTTATAAAATTCTCTAAATACTCTGCTTCTTACATCAGAAATGTTCTATGTTTCATTGTTATATTTTTTAAATATTAAATATCATTAAATATTCTATATTTCATTATTTTTATTATTAAATATATTTAAATATTCTATGTTTCATTATTTTTATTATTAAATATATTTAAATATTCTATGTTTCATTACTTTTATTATTAAATAGTATTAAATATTATTACATATTCTACGTTTAGTTTTTATTATTAGATATGAAATATTGTTAAATATTAATCTTTCATTATAATTTTTCATAAAGTTATATCGACTAGCAAAACAAGCAGTTACATTAAAAATATGCTAGTGAGTTGATGGTTTTAGTAATTTGAAACGAGCGTTTTAATATCTCATACGTAAAACTAAATTGGATTTTAAATATTTTCTAATAAAGCTTTCTTCTTTTCCTCTGAATGTTGTTCGTTTTTGTTCAACTTTTATATCGATTAAAAACAAAAGCATTCCTATTTAAAATATGACAGTATATTGACTTATTTGCTAATTAAAACTGATTATTCTTTTACCCAAATATGTTTACCGTAACGTATAGTAAATCCAATTTTTTAGCTATTGCATATCGTTTTCTCGATCAGGTCTTGAATTCTATATAGGAATAAAGTGTTTCATGAAAACCAATCTTATATATACGGATTATACAACTTTATAAATTCGAGTCAATATATTCTATTTTTCAGTAATAACCGACGACAAAATGTAAAATATATTTACCCGCTACGTTTTTAATGGAATATTTCATGTTATTTATTGGAATGTGTTCGTCGTCTGAAAATTCCTAAAGTAGAGTCACCAAGTATCGAAATCATATAAAATGATAAGGTTGTATATCATGTATTACGAATAAATAAATAATTAATAATTCAAATTTTACTCATTTTTTATGATAACATACAAAGGTTTGGCGTCGCAATAGGATGACATCATCAATAAAAGCGAATACGGTGGATAACCGTGCTCGGAGTATAAAGTCAGCTTTCAATCATATGGAATTTTATATATATATATATATATATATATATATATATATATATATATATATATATATATATATATAGGGTGACCCCAAAGAACGTGATATCTCTATTATTTATTGACCGATTGCCCTTATTTTATAGGACATGGAAGAATATATATATATATATATATATATATATATATATATATATATATATATATATATATATATATATACTAGCATTTTAGCCCGGTGTTGGTCGGGTATTTGGATGTGTATGTGTAGCTAAAAAAAGTGATAATGGGAAGGCAGCCGCGAAGGAGGAAAAGAACGAAAAAAAACCTGACGTCTTTGCTGTTACGACCACCGCCAAACCAGAAGTGACGTAGGTTAAAATTAATGCTAGACTATTGCAAAGAGATGATGACTTTAAAAATATCGGCGAAAAAAGCGACCCTCCCAGTAGAACAGTTCCCAGTTGAAGGTGAAGATATTAATGTTTTTAGCCAATTTTCGATATTTGTCGTCTGAAAGGTCGAACTTCAAAACAATACTGATCTTGTAAAAATCTGTCGCCTCTGTCGAATGTTTTAGTCAAACATGCAAACATGCATACATACATTTATATATTAGTAACTAAAAGTTTTCGACCCAAACCGATTAAAAAGCTTGCTCTATCTCTGAATACCCTTTATGTTAAATTTCAAATGTTTAGATAAAAAATTCTATGGGTAATTTGGTAGAGACCGCAGAGGTCACTTTTTAAAACCCCTGACCCCTATTATGACCGCTTAATATTGATTGTTTTGAGCTCAAATCAAGTTATTAAGTTAGATCCATGTTCAAGGAACCTATATCTAAAATTTCACGTGTTTATAGCCAACATTGGCGGAGGAGTTTGGTAGAGTTCTCAAAGGTCAAATCGTTGAACTTTGATCCCTTAAAAGCCACATTTCTGTCTGAAAACGGATAACAAAGATTTTCCCAAATCTCAGTACCCTTTATATCAAATCTCAAGTCTGTAGACTAAAAATTGACAGAGTTATTGCGTAGGGAAAGGTACACAGACACACACACACAGACACGTTCACTTTTATATATATAATAGATAGATTGTGTCTTGTTTTCTTTAATTATTTTGTCTAATTTTTTTTTGGGTTTGGAGCGATTATCGAAGTACCAAACATAACTTTCTTATGTCTGATAGGCCCTCTTGTTCTGAAGTAACACTTGGAACTACTTGCGTTTTAAGCTTATTAAATGCTGTAAAATAAGTTAAACATTAAAAAATTTATCCAGATAGTTAAAAACGGAAATATTTATACCATTAGTAACGCTTATTTTTATGGCTATTTTTAGCACTATTTTGTTTTGTTGTCTATACAAAAAAAAAAAAAAATGCGACAATTTTCGATGGTTTTCCATGGAAATACAAACACCAACACGATGCTATTCTTAGTTCGTCTAATATTCTTAATTAATTCATTGTGTATGTAATAAATCGATAATCAATAATAATTACGACCAATAATTACTTCTCATTTCCTTTTTTTTACTTTCTGGCTGATGCTGATTACTGAAGTAACAAATACTAACTGTAACTATTCATATAAAAACAAAATTGCTGACATTCGAAATATAAGAATTTGTATAAAGTAAAAAAAACAAAACATGTTGTACAAGAATTCCAGTTACAGAATGAAGAGGCTTCGAGTTGGATCTTTTCTGTGCATTGGTTTTTCCATAAGTTCATTTTTCACCATTGCAACCTTGATTTGATTTCGACAAGAAAAAAACCGCTACTTGTAACCAACGCGTGTAAATTTCTCATATATTATTAAGAAAGCCGCATTTTCTAAAGTTAAAAGAACCAAATACTCAGTGATTTTAACTAATGCATTTAAGACGTTTCCTGGAAAATAACGCGTCTTGATTAAGACGTCGTAGAATCACTATTTCAAAGATTGTCACAACCGACGGTGATAAGCTCCTTCGTCCTAAAAAAAAGCTTTAATAGTGTACGTTTCAAATAGCATCTTACAACAAAGGCCAACTTCTCGTGAAGTTTAACTACTAAGCCCGATGAAACTGTTTATACTAGACTGGGAGAAGGAGTGTAGGCGGTCCACTGGCGCCTTTAAACCAGTCACTTCCGACAGGTGGAGCACGTAGTTTTCGATGCTAGCTCACCCAGGAGAAGGCATCTAAGATTCAAAGCTCCGATGCCTTGCTGGATTACCCTATCAGAGGGAAGAATAAGGAAGTAAAGCCTAACAGAAATCCGGAAATGGAGTCCCTGAGGTGGTCCGACTTCATATTCTCATCACTGGCATCTCCCGTCGTGTATTTAGAGCCAAACTGTGTCGACTCTGTAATTCTCTTGAATTATCTGACTTCACAGATAGGGAGACTGCTGTGCGGACAACAGCTATTCTCCCATATCAGAGTATAGAGCTCCACTGCTACACGGTCGCTACCCGAGACGTAGGCTGGCAACAACAATCACTCCTTTAAGATGATAAAAATTAAGACGTTTTTTCGAAGCTATTTGTTGTGAATGATTTGACGGAGGACCATAGAAAGAGGTAGCTATAAAGAGAAAAGGGCGTTTTGGTTCTTATATACAAAGTGAATTGCGCCAACAGTGAGATAGCTTCTGGAGCTGTTGAATGATGTAAGCATTTTTTTCAGCGATAGTCGCAACAGATTTGATGTAAGTCTTCCATTTCAGGTCAATTTCAGAGGTTTATCGAAGCAGGGTGCTTTCTCATGAAAAGAGTCAATCATTTCAATTCCTTTCATGTTTGAATGAGAACGGTGGTTGTAAAATGTTATGAGATTAGTTTTTACTGCAATAAAATTGATTAGATGCACTCAACTCATAAAACTGCGGAGAGTGATGAATACTATTTAGTCATTGCGGGCCTTTGAAGTGCTGCCATAGATTGCAATTGCCGTAATATAAACCAATACGGATGTTTGTAGTAGATTAACTGAGTGCATAGAATCTTCATGTAATCTCACCCGTTTTCGTGTCCATAGGGAACTCGCTCACACAAACAACGTTTCTGTTACATAATAGCATAGCTATAGATATAGATATGCGTGTGTTGTTTTTATTTACAATGTTTTTTTTTTATTTTATTCAACATTTACTATTTCATCAAATTTCAATATATATTACAATTTTATTATTATTATTATTATTATTATTATTATTATTATTATTATTATTATTATTATTATTATAGTGTCACCAGAGATCTTTACTGGTTTCTAAAATGCGACCATTTTTTATATTCTGTTTAGCTAAAATTTTACGACATATTCCTCTAACATCGTTAAACGTTATTCTCTTTATTTGTATAGAAACCGAGGAATGCAATTAAAAAATTACCCCAACATTATAGTTGAACATTTTTGTAAAACTCCCTTTTCTCTTAAAAAAAAGCATATTCTTGCTTCGAAATGTAAGGAGTTATTATTTAGTATAATGTGTATCAGAGGCTGGAGTGTTGAATAGCGAGATGTTTGTTCATATTACATTTAAACTTTTGCAAGTTAGTACAGTCAAGGAAGCGGGAAACATGGAAGAGAATTCCGAAGTCTTGTAGTCCGAAGAAAAGAAACTATTTAAATTGAAGGCATTCCGGGATCAAGGGACATCTGAAGTAAATTGGTGGCGTTAGGAGTATTACGTCGAGAAGGAGTAAGTGATGTGAGTTCATTATTAAAGTACTTTTAAAATAGATACAGTGATGGTAGGTTGCGAGGATGGGAAAGGAGTTGGGGCTCGGCAAATACTACGAAACCTAAAAGATTTTAGACTATTTTGAAGGCCTGTTTAAGAGTGAGAATTAGTGGTAAATGTATAATCCCAGTTTTTTCTTGCTTGTAGTAAATACATCAAAACCGAATGAAATCATTGGGGCACTGACGGTGTTGTAATCTTATGAGAAGATCGTATTTTTATGTGGCAAATTCGTTTCGATTCTGGATTTTGCTCTCGTGCGACGAAAACACCAACGAAAAACGATTGGCATCGACGCGGAAGAGTTACGCACCGATGCGAGCAACGGAACTCGATGCCATTTCCATTTCAAATTCATCCAAGAATCAAGTAAAAATAAAAACATGCAAAACGGAAAAATATTGTGTTCTTTTTTGTTTCGATTTCTTTTTTCTAATTTAAAACAGGAAAAATGCGCATGCTTATTACGAACGGATGTTATCCGTGACGTGAAACTCGGCCTCTTATCAACAATCAAAGATACATTCTTTTTGAAATATGAAAGAGGGTGGGTAGAGATACAGGGCGAAAAGACAAAGTGAGAGACACAACGAGGGAGTGAGCAGATCAACAGAGAAAAAGAGATATGACGAGAAAACTTAAGAGAAATAGAAATAAAGGGAATTTCTTTCGCTCTTAAATTCACCCTCTCTTATTTCGCTTCTTATAGTTGAAAAGAAAATAAATACCGTGATGCTTTATTTGTTTTCTGCTTTTTTACAATTCTCCTTTCACATCAAAGTGAACTGAAAATTTGGTATAACAGCGTGCTAATCGATATTTCCCTTTTGATTTACATAGAAAAATATCTAAAAATTGCTGACACAGCTTCGTGTTTTCAATCATGATTTATGAAACCATAACGTGTAATTACAGCAATGATTTTTATCTTTGAATAGTCTAAGAATATCCTTAATTATATAGAGTTCAAAAGTAACCTGATAAATTGTAGCAAATGAAATGACTGAATATATATATATATATGTACCCCCATATATATATATATATATATATATATATATATATATATATATGTATATTAGTCCTCGCGCGAAAGAGCAGGACACAAAATCTTTTAAATAATAATAATAATAATGATAATAATAATAGAATAATAATAACAAAGACTTTCGCTGGCGAGGACTACTATTGACCGTAACCAGTTATACAGTCCTTTTGGAATGTTCATCTATTTTTTTCTCGTTATGTACTTCATATTTGTTAATGAAACCTATATGAAATATGTTCCTTATTAAATTTTAAAGATTTTCTATTTGAAAGAAGTTTTAAAAAAAATAATCTAAAAACGTTATTTAAAATTTGTTGTTAATAAAATCCAGATTTTCTCATTATTCAGACCTTTATTACAGAGAGGGAATTGAAAAAAATGAGTTGTGGTGTGAGGAGAAATACAAACTGAAATAGAGAGAAGGAGAATTTAAAAAAATAATCTTAAAAGATAAGATACACGTTAGAAAAGCATTTCATTAAAGGCAGGAACATTACTAAACAAAATGTTTTTACTATAGACTTTAAAAATAAAGGTACAAGATTCAATTTGAAACTTATTTTTCTTCAAAGTGCACTTTTATACATTTTACAAAGTAAGGTATAAATTGTTACTTTTCAAAATTCATATATTTTATTTATTTATTAATTTATTTCATTTATCAATTTTAATTTTATTCATGTATCTATCTTATTTATTTTTTTTACTTTTTATTTTCCTCTCCTGAAAACTATTAAATACTTATTATTATTTAACTTTCATTTACCTAGTTTTAGATGATATAGTCAATATTTATTTCATGCAAATAGGATTTTATGTGTTCCTTCTTTATATTTAAGACATTTTCCTAAAATATTACTATATGATAAGATTCGAGCGTGCAGAGGTTGCAGCGTCCAGATGTGTTGGGTGTATATTTCTCAGACCTTCTATGTACTGACCATTTTAATTTGTACTATTTATTATTTCTTTGTCGCGATTTTATCCATTGAGCTAAGGATCTTGATTTCTTATTCTATTCCTAATTTTCCATTTTAAAAAGGTTCTATATGCTTGAGGAAACTGATTTTAAATAGACATTATGTCGATGCTATGTTCGTGCTAGTTCTATTTCTTTCAATGACTCCGCATTTATATACGTGCAGTGTCAGAAATAAAGAATTTTCCATCCAAAGGGCATTCATTATTGTTTCTAAATTTACAGACAGTGTCATTTTCAGTGTTCTCACTTCTAACTTGGTCACTTTCCTGAAATACCTTGTCTATTTTTGCGTTACGGGAACTTATTTAAGTTATCGCTTAGTTAACATATGTGGTTAATGATCATTTTACTCTATTTTTGTATATGAGTTTACTTAATTTACTACCTTTAGCGAAGTTCCTATCGGGAATATTGAATAATTCTTTAGGAAAGTTGATTTGATATGCGCGCTGTAAGGCGAATTAAACCATATGCACTCTGTATGGCTGTTTTTCTTTTTTTATATTCGTGATGTTTGTTTCCGGCACTTACTCCTGTTGGATCTAAGTTATCACTGCCAAATTTATTTTTTTTTCTAATACTAAAAATTCTAGAATTGCCCATAGCCATATTATAAGATATAAGATAGAATAGTACAAAATCTAACTAGCTTCGAAACTTGTGTGCCATGTTCTATAGCCAATATAGTTTGAGAAACGCTACTCAACAATTTTCGTCCAATTGTTAGTAAAATATTCAATTATAAGTGCCTTCTCAATATCAGCATTAAAATAATTGCAACAATAAGAACTACTTAGTTCGCTGCACCTTATCATAATAAAGGTCTATAAAGAATTTCAGCCAGGTCGACCCAGTATTTTCCAATAAAATGTGGAATGAGCAGTCAGAAAATAAACAGACCGACAGACTAAGAGAACTCTAATATAGATACATGATTATTATATTATATATATTATATCTTGAGTTGATATTGATTTTGCACGTAGAAAGAATATAAAAATATATATTGCCCCCGGGGATCGCTATGGAAAAATGTAATTATGTATCCCCACCTTAATTCTGGAGTACATAAGGACGACGTTAATTTCGAAGCGTTGTTGTGAGCTGCAGAGGGCCATATATAAAATAAAACAAATAAATACAATATTATATGGAGTCGAAAGTCAGTATATAAACATCTTATAAATAAAAAAGTGAATCATGGATGCTTCTCCGTGAATACACAGTGAACGAACCATGAAAAAATAACTAAGTTCAGCATTGCCCTCCCCTATTTAGGCCCAAAAGTCCCCAGGGGACGTAAAAATCATGGTGAAAATGAACAAACCATACAGTTTTAGGCCTTAACATGTGTAAATATGAGTTCTGCACAATGAAAAACAAAAATAAATAAGTCCAAAAAATGACTTTGCCCGCCCCCCTCATTAAGCCCAAAATGCCCCAACGCCTTAACATATTTAAATTTGAATTTATCACCATGCAAAACTGCTAAATAGACAAAAACAAAAACATTCGAACAACTATGGTAAAATAGTACCAGAAATTGAGTGTTTTTATGAGCCCTAAAAAAGCTCTAATGTATTTTTCACAAACACTGTTTTATTCGTCTGCCTTTGATAAATCACTCGGCGCCTATATTTATGAAATGTTATATGTATATATATATATATATATATATATATATATATATATATATATATATATATATATATATATATATATATAATTATTCTTTAATACGTACAAAAACTTGTGTTGCATGCTTATGCAATCATCAGTGTAAAAAAAGAAACAATTCCTTCCGGTGGTCGGATTCGAACCCAGTCACACAACCACGATTTCTTTAGGCATTACCTCAGAGCCATCAAATAACAGCCACTGAATGAAAGGTAATTAACAACTAATAAACGTATAGTTCAGACGCAGACATAGACAATCCAATGTGTTCGAAAGAGCGGAAGTCGTGAACGTTGCATAAACGCTAGTTGACTTAGTTTAGTTTATATTTCTCAGAGAGTGACCATCCTTAATTAATCTTAAACGGGCTTGAAAATTATCATTAGGAATAATTGTTCTTTCCTACACGCACACAGACAGACAAACAGACAGACAGACCCCCCCATATATATATATATATATATATATATATATATATATATATATATACAATTATTACTATAATTAAATAAATTACCACAGACACTAGTGTTTCACCCTGTAGGGTGACCCTGTATATATATATAACAAACTAATCACAGAAAACATTACAAAAAACTACAAAAAACTAGACACAAACGAATGCGACTATATAGATATAATAAATACTGAAAGTAAACAAATTACCGATAAACTAAAAATTAGCGATAAAGTTGGCAAATTAAAACCTAGAGAGTCATACATTCTGCTTAAAGACCACAAATGGGACTTTAATAATAATCCCAGCACTCGCCTGATAAACCCAACTAAAGCAGACATAGGTAGAATTAGCAAAACTATACTTTCTAGAGTAAACAAACAAATCAAACAGGACCTAGAACTAAACCAGTGGGCAAATACTATCGAAGCAATCACCTGGTTTAAAAATATAGAAAACAAAGATAAATGTACGTTCATACAGTTTGACATCATAGACTTTTATTCTCGATATCCGAAGAACTTTTTAAGATTGCCCTAGAATTTGTCGAGGCATATACTGATATATCCTCAGAAGGAATCAACATCATTAAAAAATGTAGAAAATCAGTTCTAATAAATAACAATAACAATGGATAAAAACTAAAATAAAAAAATTCGTTCGATTTGGCGATGGGTGCCAGAGACTCTGCAGAGGCATCAGATCTTGTGGGATTATTCATTCTATATACCCTCACAAGCATATTCGATACTACGGATATCGGCCTATATAGAGATGACGGACTAGCTATAATAAAAAACTCCAACAAAGTCAAGGGAGAAAACTTTAAGAAAATCATACACAAAGAAATGAAAATATTAGGCCTAAAAGCGGACGTATCAGCTAACATAAAAATAACAAACTTCCTGGACGTCACGTTAAACTTAGATAAAAACACATATGAACCATACTTAAAAGATAACGCCACTCCAATTTACGTAAACCCTAAGTCCAACCACCCACCCACCATCAATTATAAAACACATTCCTAACTCGATCGTAAGTAGACTCAGTAATAACTCAAGCGATGAAAATGCATTTAACAGGTCAACTAATATCTACGAAACAGCCCTAAAAATAGTGGATACAAAAATATCGATATCAAATATAAGCAACAAAACACCAACAACTAAAATAAAATCAAAATAGAAGAAAAAGAACTATAATTTGGGGTACGGCCCCATACAATCAAATTTTAAAAACAAAACTTGGCAAGAAATTTCTAGATCTCATTGAAAAACACTTTCCCGCAACCAACCCCTTACACAAAATCTTCAATAAAAATACCTTGAAGTTATCTTACAGTTGTTACGAAAATTTAGAGATGATAATTAAAGCACATAATAACAAAATACTAAATGAAAACAATGTAAACAACAACAAAATAAACAATAAAAAAAGTAGACACCATGACAAAAATAAAACCAACACTAGCAGAAATAATAATAATAATAATAATAATAATAATAATAATAATAATAATAATAATAATAATAATAACAACAAACCAACCCCGGACAAGAACAACCATACCATAAATAAAAATACTAATAACGGACAAGATAAATGCAACTGTAGACACCGAACACTTTGCCCAGTCCAAAATAAATGTCTACCAAAAAGCGTAGTTTATTAAGCAACAATATTTGCGAAAGAAAACCCGAATAACAAGAAATATTACATAGGCATGACTTCCTTAGATTTCAAAACCCGATACTATGACCACAAAAGTACATTCAAAAATTAAAAAAAAACACCGTATAAAAACAACACTAGCGAATAAGTACTGGGAACTCAAATAAAACGGACATTCGCCGATAGTCGAATGGAAAATAATGAGACAAGCTACCACGTGCAGACATTTGGATGACTCATGTAAATTATGCCTCCATGAAAAATTTGTTATCCTGTACTTTAAAGAACCCCAAAATCTATTAAACTGTAGACGAGAAATAGCAAACAACTGTGTTCACAAAATAAAACTTACTCTAGGATATCGATACAAAATAGCTTTAAAACTAACAATAACAATAGAAAACAAACAAATAAATAAATTAAATAAACATGAATATACATAAACGATCACACATATATGTATATATACATGTATATATATGTGCATGTATGTGTGTATACATAGGTATATTTATATATTTATATATATATATAAAAATAAGGAAAACGTCTACCTTAAACCACTAACCTAGTTCTAAAACAGATCCTTTGTTCGATAAAATGCATGTCCATTGGCTGATAGGAAGGGGTGCGGTGGATACTAGAAAGCTGATTGGCTAACTAAAAATCCTCAACATATATAAAAGCAAGAAGCAACCACAAAATTCGCGCATAAGCCTGACGAATCCTATAGTGGATGAAACGCAGAATATTCAGTGTAGCTTAATCGCCATATATTTTATAAATTACTAACTAGCTCTACCTACGTATTGAGCACTTTGGAAGTAAATACTTTACTTTAATAGTTTACGCATAAATCTATACTTTCGTATATAAAATTTATGCGAGTAAATGAAGTAGTTATATAAATATATATATATTTATTTATATATATATAAATGTATATATATATAAATGTCTCTCTCTCTCTCTCTCTCTCTCTCTATATATATATATAAGTGGGAGAAAGAGAGAGGAAGAAAGAGAGAAAAGCACACATACTAATACACGGATAGCTTGTTTTCCATATCGAGGACAACAGACCATAATCGTCTCTTTTTGATATTTCCCCACCCAAAGAACGCATTTCTTAAATCACGTCGTTACATCAACTTCCACTGGAATCATTTCCAAATTCCCAGTTCAAACATGGCCCTCTGTCTATTATCCTTAAAGAGGTATAGATATCTAAAAGAGATGTAGATATGAGAAAACAACAAAGAACTAAATGATCGATTTGAGAAGTAATCATTCTAGAATCGATAATATTGAAATCTCAACGAGGAGTTAGTTCTGAATGTTTAGTAAAAAAAAACGAAAGAACTTTTACATGAAAGTCACGGGGTCACTACAACTTTTATGCGTGTGTGTGTGAAAATCATGCTGAAGAATTATCTCTAATTTTTTTTTTTATCTCGCATGTATAAAATACAAAAAAGTAACAAAAAACAAGTCTTTGTCGACAAAATCTTTGTCTTGGCATAGCTCACTCAAATCTAGATTACGATCCAATGAAGACGACTTTTTTTCAAGGTCTTAGCTGTGATCGCTCGCGAGATTATGTCAGCATAAATAAATGCAAATAACTTGCTGGTAGCATTAAATGCGCTAAGGATGAAGCAAATCTATCTAAAAGAATACTTATCGACTAGCTGAAACGCGTGGACACTCTACAGAATGAGAAATGTATTTAATCCACAAATATATGTTGTAAAAGCTATTTTATACATGGCGCAAAAATTATTTCTCTTAAACCGAAAAATCAATACGACGCAGCAAATATCTACTTATAGAAATCCTATGAGAATCTTGTCCATTGTATTTTAATTATAAAATGTACCAAATTAGATAAATAAATAAGTACTAATAAATACTCAGAGTAGTATTGTGCTACATAATTCAGTACAAATTAAGAAACCACATTGTAAGAGGAAATATTTAATTTATTTCTCAATTCAGCCCCTCTAGACAGAAGTTATAATGGCGTAACGTTTCGCCAACTTCTTTCTGCGGTGAAAAATTGCTGCACGTCGAAATTACTACAAGTTCTTTTCTCAGATGCTTACAACAATGATAACATATTAGGTTAATTATTGTTGCTTAAAGTTAGAAGAAGGCAAAGGAAAAAAAATAAAAAGGGGCAAAATGAAACGAACAGAAGTCTTACCGCGTGTGTGTCGGACGAGGAGAGAGAGAAATCAAGATGGCGCCCATAGTTTTAAAAGATGTGTTCTGGGAGAAGTCACGGGAAATCACACAAAATCACGCGGGAGACACGTTTAAAAGGAGTTGAAAGGTTAGGTCGAGGAGAGGTAGAGAGACGAAGGTTGAGTACAGTGGGGATCTCGAACTCAGCGACTGTTGGCTTGCAAAGACGAATTCTTTTTTTTTCTTTCTTTAATTTTGTTGTCCTAAACCAAGAACACTTCAATTATTTTCGAAAGCAAGGCTATGTTAAAGGGCGGTCACTATTATTGTCCATGATGGCCAGATTAGACTTTTTACAGCCATATAAAATATGGAAGATTAAAACGTTAAGTAATTTTGAGTTTTAAATAAATGCAAGACTGGCAGACGGTAAAATAAGACACTTAACTTGAAGGAAATTATTCTGTGTAACTGAAACTTTTATGACAGTAAAGCGCAACAGCTTGCATTGCAGCAATGGTAGAAAGATAAATATTTAGGGTGATCACAGTCCTCTGTTATAGAAGTGGAGGGTGTCAGTAGCGACGATTTTTTTTTCTGTAGATAATCCGAAAGTTATCGATGCAATTTGGACAACGGATCAAATTTCCAGGGTATGCATGTAACCTAGCCATCAGAAAGTACTGTCTAATGTGTGGACTTTGATGGGTTGGTTTACGAACAAAGCAGCTTAGAAGATAGCAGAAATAAGAGATTAGTGGTGGAATAAATTTGCTCGCTTTAAATGCCGATGCTTAATGATGAAGTTTAACTGTATTGTAACATAAAAAGTGAGAAAATACAATAATTGTTGTATGATGTTGATATCCGATTAAGTCAGGGGTACAGACTATATCTATGGAATGCTGGGTAAATTGTCTCGAATAATCTCGTCAGAAGTGACTGAGCATATACTAGACAAAACAGGCTGAAATTGTCTTGAATAATCTCGCAAAACAGAGGCTGAGCTGTAAGGAGACAAAAAGAGACTGTGAACTAAAATAGGATAGATTAAATAGTGTTCTCTCAAAAAGTCTCGTTAAAACTGAGCAATAAAGAGATAAGTGAGTTATAGGACTGGGAACAATGTTATGATTACTAGTTTAGTCATGGTTTCAAATAAGTTTTAATCATAAGAAAACTATATGGGAAATTAGCGTGAAAATCCGTAAATCAGCAAGGAGATATACATTTTATTATATGGGGGGATTCACGAGTTTATTTAAGAGAATAAGAAAACACGTTACGAAAAGAAAACTCACATAAAAATATGTATGTATCGATATATCTTGAAACACAATTAATATTTTTACGTATGTGGTCTGAAAACTGACAAAAAGGAGAAAAGTAACGTTATTACTAAAATAAAAAAAAAAACATCTTGTTTCAGTTTGGTGAATTTTCAGAGTCAGGATCAACGTACACCAAAAACTATACAAACTCAGATTTGGTCTTACAATGATTTGAATGGCTTTGTAAAATAGTCTTACTATTTGAACACGTATTCTTGCACAGCCGAGATGAAACATTTAAGCATTGCTTTAGTGAAATTTCTGAAAATACAAAATAAATAAATAAATAAAACACACCTCCTTGTTATTAAAACAGTTCAACGAGTTTTTCCTCTTTCAGCGTATTGAAATGTTGCCTTTAAATATTTAGAAAAAAATATGTTGAAATTCCTTTATTTTTACCAAGAAAAAAAAACAAAAAAGAAAAAGAAACAAGGAAAGGAATTTCTGATGATAAAATGTATAAAATAAAAATATCGAATGGGCTATATGTTAAGCTATTTTTATTTGGATTTAATTATTCATGTGTGACCTTTTGAGTTTTATTGTTTTCTTTTATTGCCTTCGGCAAGTTCAATTAATTTTGTTTTGGAAGGAAAGTGTTAACATAATGCATACGAGAGCGTGAGAAAGTATCAGTAGCAGCCTTAGAAGAGATTAGCAGCCGCAGCAGTAGCTGAAAAAAGCGGAGATGCAAACAAGGAAGTGTGCGCGAGAAGAGGAACGAAAAACGGGGGAGAAAAATACACCACGTGCGCGTCAAAGAAAACGGCCGTGTAAAGTCGAGGACAAGAATGGGACGGCTGTAAACGGCATGCGGTCAGATGAAGGAGAAACATAGACAGGTAACATAAACACTTGTCAACAAGAAACTTTTCCCATCGTACCGAAAGTTAAGGTATTAAATGCTATTGTTTAAAAGAAAAAAATGCCACCCGGATATTTTTTCTCTCTTGTTGATATAAATGCGGGAGTACCTCAGGGGTCTATCCTTGGACACTTATTATTCCTAATATTCATAAATGACCTTCTTGATAAAATTGTCGCGCTATAACAGGCAAGACGGTAAAACAAAAAAAAAAGCACACACATATCTAAAGAAATTGTAGAAACACCAGAGGAAGTAAAAGTGCAAAATATTTTTCTCTAAAACTTTACAATCTAAACATTGAAATAATGGTATATTTTGATGTTACACTGGTGTTAAGTGATAGAAGTACTAGGTCAAATTATGACGGGGGTTGAAAAATCTGAAGCAAATATATGAAATGGTATATATATATATATATATATATATATATATATATATATATATATATATATATATATATAACCAGTAGAATTTAGTTTCCTAGAAGTACATCCAATGACACAACATGTGTCTACCAAAGAGTGCTCAATGAGTGAACAGAGCAGGTATATTAAATTTATTTATACAAACATTGATGGCTACATATGTGCATACATGTTTCTGTAATCATCCGCGTTGGGGGATTACAGAAACATGTATGCACATATGTAGCCATCAATGTTTGTATAAATAAATTATATATATATATATATATATATATATATATATATATATATATATATACTTTTCAGGCATTTTGAGTAAGTTAGCTAATAATAAATAAAAAAAGGCTAACACTGAATAATATTTAATTCAATTTACAATGAACTCCACACAAATCAGGTCTTCTTTTTAACCAGTAACATTTTCAATCTTCACCGAAAAAATCAAAGCATTCGCTCATTCACACACGTGTTTACTAGTTTGCATTTAATTTTAACACATATAACTATCCAGAAACAAAAACATTTTTATACTTCTTATAAAGCATATTTTTATTATTATTTTATAATTATTTGTTTATTTAAAACATATTTTATAATTGTAAAGATTTTTTTTTTAATTTGTAAGTTGTTTGTTTTGCCGTTTACATCTTGTTGTTTGATTTGTAATATATGTTCTCATATTTGAATATTATAATATATACGTTTTTCAAATATTTTGTTTTCTAAAATGTTTGGGAAACAAACCAAAATTTCTACCCGCAGTGGAGATACTAATAAATTTGCTGGTCCACCTACTATTTTAGATGAAACAGAACCTCCCACATATCGACAGGTTATACAGCACAGTTATTACCTGGAGAATCTACATCCAACCTTTAGTAAATTTGCGCTTTCCAAATTAATAGCCGGTGATATAATTGATATTTGAAAGCAGTTAATCCACGTTTACCGCTGTTAACTGAATTGAATATTGTGAATAAATTGCAAAATATTTACTTTAAGAAAGTAAAACAGATAAATAGAAAATCTTTCTCATCATTTGCAAAGCAAATGATGATAAAGAAACTCGACACATTGTTTGGCATTTCTTCTTCCCGTTGTCAACTGCCAGTTTTATCTTGTGAGGACAAAGATGTGAAATATAAAAAGAAAAATTGTCAGATTAAACACATAATCTTTAATTGCCGGCTCAAACAGAGGGTAAGGTCATTATTCTGTTTTTCATTCTTGAAGATAATATCATACACATTTTAAAGTAAATGAATTTCTATACTTGTATTTTAAGTAAACAAATTAAAACTCTTATACTTTTTCTTTTTATTAGAAATTGCATGAAAGTTCTGTGAGTCACATCTCTGATCCAATACGTGTCAAATTTTATTTTTCATGTTCCATTGGAAGCCAGAGAATATCTAAAAGACCAAAGAAACAAAATAGGACATAAGGGCACTTTTCAACTTGGTTCCATATGTAAAGATTCCAGAAAAATATAGAAGGAGTGCAGTGTTAGGAGAGAGAGGGAACCAAGTTGATTCATATTCTGTTGCCTCAACATCTTATGACCAGAATGTTTCCCATTACCAATCAGAGAATAGCGAGGAACAAGATGAAAATTCTTGAGCCAAACAGACATTGTAAAAGTAATTAGAGCCAATTAAAAATTCCACCGTATGCTATTGAACTAATCCGGGGTGATGTTTCTTCAAAGTTCGGAGTGAACCTGGCAAATGCCTTCCTTTTGAATTTACATGCCATGGGTCTTCTCAACGCAAGTGATAACATTAACAACATCATCCTGAGTAAATCCAAAAATAGACAGACAAAATGAAAAATCTAAAGAGCATGCCCTTCAAAAGAACAATAAAAAATATTAAAACCTGGTTTGTACTGGTGTGGATAGTAGGCATGGCAAAGACACTTTCTTTTATCAGGTGGTGGTGGAGGCGAATGGAGAAACAAAAGTAAGAAAAGTTAAAGGACTAGAACGCCACTTGCCATTGACAACATAAACAGGTTATGATGAAAATGGAGGATATCTCACCCATAGAGTTATCCCTAATACTGATTCAACTGGCATTGTTTTAGCAGAAGAAGTTGCAAGCGTTTTAAAAGACTATAAGAGTGTAACTACATTGATAGCTGTGCGTTTAGACAACACCAATACAAACACTGGCTGTGAATCTGAGCCTGTCACATCTCTTGAAAAAATAATATTGGTTGCTCCCTACACCAGAATGGGTTTTCTTTCAGGGCTTTATTTAAATGAATCGACAGCAATACACAATGCCCAACATCATCTACTGGGCCAATTGAAAAATTATGTGACAATAATTACAGCTATTTGTCCCAAATTGAATTTCCATCAATAAGTAGTCCTTTGGATATCAATTATTCTGCACTGGTAGGCATTGAAGATCTGAGTGGCGACCAAAGACTACTTTTGGAATATGCAGTAGGGATTTCACGGGGGAAGATTGATCTAAAATATGCTGCATGGAGAATTGGGCCTTAACATCAAGCCAGATTGCTAACTCTCGAAAATCGATACTAGGGGCGAGCAATAAGCAATAATCCTGACCCACTTTCCGTCGTCTGATCTTGCTGAAATTTTGCATGTGCAATGATTTATATTTCTACGGGTTATGTGGCAAATTACAGCTCTGAAATAATTGTGGTTTCTGTTTTACAGGTGTTTGAACTGAGTCAGGTGTGAAATGGAGCCTGTTGAATGTCGAGCAGTGATCCGATTTTTGTATTTGAAAGGATGCACACCATAGAAGACTTTTGATGAAATGAAAGAAACTTATGGTGATAATGCCCCATCATATGACCTTGTAAAACGCTGGCATCGTGAATTCAAACATGGCCAGAAGTCTGTGGAAACAGCTCCCAGACCTGGTCGCCCCTTCTGCCATTGATAAGGCATTTGTGCGTCCAGTTAAGGCTGCTATCTTGAAAGATCGGCGCATTACTATTCGCAACATAGCCCAAGATATCAAGATTAGTACAGGGTCTGTGGAAACTATCATTCATGCCCATTTGCATATGCATAAGGTGTCTGCCAGATGGATTCCCAGGTTGCTCACACCATTCCAGAAGCGAGAACGTGTCGAGTGCTCGAGGATGAATTTGTAGATGTGCCAAGAAGATGAGTCAAAGTTTTTCAAAAGACTGATTACAGGGGATGAAACCTGGGTCCATCGCTATGATCCAGAGACACAAGGCCCAGTCAATGCAGTGGAAGCACTTGGACTCACGACCTCCAAAGAAGGCAAGGGTGCAACCCTCCGCTGGCAAGGTCATGCTTACAGTCTTCTGGGACCAGGACGGAGTAGTGATGACAGATTTCCTGGCAAAGGGTACCACAATTATAGGAGCGTATTATGCTTCACTTTTGAGGAAATTAAAGGAATCTATCAAAATCAAGAGGCGGGACAATATCAGCAAAGGTACGCTCCTCCTGCAGGACGACACTCCGGTCCACAGCTCGCATGTCGCCAGATCAAAAGCACGGTCGTGTGGTTATGAAAACCTTCCCCATCCTCCCTACTCCCCTGACGTTGCATCCTCTGATTTTCACCTCTTCCCCGCCATGAAGAGCGTTTCCCAGATGATGCAGCCTTGATTTCTGAAGTCACGTTGTGGTTGGAGGACCAACATGGTGTGTTCTACAAAAACGGTCTCCAGAGCTGCATCAAACGATATGAGAATTGCATATCTCTGGGTGGTTTCTATGTAGAGAAAGACTAATAAATTTGCAAAGTTTCGTTGCTCTACTGCTATGGAAAGTGGGTCAGGGGAATTACTTATTGCACACCCCTCGTATGTGTTTATGGACCCGATAGATTTACTCTCAAACACTTTTTGATAAAATGCACACATTGGTTAAATGTGCTGTTTAAGTGTATGTAGTTAGTTGGTTTGAAATTAAAAGAGACAATAAAAACAGACAGAAGTATATACAAGCCAGAAGTAAATGTAAGAAAGAAATAGCGACAGCTCATAGAGAATTTACTGAAACCACTTAAAAATGCATCGAAGCACAACAATTAAGAACCCGCGACTTCTGGAAAATCTGCAACAGTGTAGTAAATAATGGGCAATCAACAATTCCCCACTATCCAACAATCATGAGTTTGTTTGCTCTGCAACTGAGAATGCTAACATGCTTGCCAGTCGGTTTTCCTCCAACTCCACACTGGACCCTGCCAACCACCCCCTCACTGACTTTCCTTTTCGGACAGACGCCACACTAGACGATCTGAAAATCACCCCTTCTCAGGTGCATTCCATTATAAAAAATCTTGACATACAAAAGCATGTGGACCTGATCTCATCCCAGCTGTGCTATTAAAAAAAGTGCGCCGCCGAAGTAGCTCCAGTTCTCTCCAAACTTTACAACAAATGCCTTAATGAATCTTACTTTCCTGCCTGCTGGAAAACTGCTTCCGTAGTACCAGTTTTCAAGAATTCTGGCGAAAGGACTGACCCAGGAAATTATCGCCCCATTAGCCTCCTCCCACCTTTAGCCAAAATATTTGAGACCATAATTAACCAAGCTCTAGTCCATGACCTTACAGATGCTAAACTTCTGACTGACGAACAATATGGATTTAGGCAAGCCCGTTCCACAGCAGACATCCTATCTGTAATCTCAGAACTTATATATCAGTCACTGGACATCGCGGGAGAGGGTAGAGCGGTATCTCTAGACATATCTTAGGCTTTTGACGGGGTATGGCATGTAGGCATTCTCGTGAAAATAAGATCATATGGTATCACTGGAAGAATACTTAACATAATTAAATCCTTCATAGATAAGAGAAAATACAAGTTGTCCTCGACCTTCGTACATGTAAACAATATGATATAAATGCGGGAGTGCCTCAGGGGTCTATCCTTGGACCTCTGTTATTTCTAATATTCATAAATTACCTCATTGACAAAATTGTTTGTGAGATGGGTATATATGCTGACGACACCACTCTCTATAACAGACACAACAAGAAAACAAATCAACACATATCTAAAGAAATGGCAGAAACACTAGAGGATGCCCTCCAATCTGTAGTGGAATGGGGACATAAATGGATTATCACATTCAATGCTGCTAAGCTTAAACTCGTTTCCTTCAATAATTACAAGAAACTTTCTCTACCACCAATAGTAATGGCAAATGACACTCCATCTAAAAATACATATTTTAAACTCCTTGGCCTAACGCTCACAGTAAACATGTGTTGGAACAATTACATTGAGAGTATCGCCACGACCGCTGCGAATAAGGTTGGTTCTCTCTACCGTGCTAGAAACATACTAACGCCCGAAAGTATCCTATAAGACCACCATTCGCCCATGTATGGACTATTGTTGTCATATTTGGGCCGGTGCATTTGCTACTAGTCTCTCGCCCCTAATCGACACACCCTAATATATATATATATATGTATATATATATATATTAGTCCTCGCGCAAAAGAGCAGGACACAGAATCTTTTAAATAATAATAATAATAATAGAATGACAATAACAAAGACTTTCGCTGGCGAGGACTACTATTGATCGTAACCAGCTATAAATTCCTTTTTAAATTTTAATCTCTATTTTTCTCGTAATGTACTGAATATTTGTAAATGAAAGCTATATGGAACATGTTCATTATTAAATTTTAAAGATTTTCCATTCTGAAAGAAATGTTAAAAAATCAATCTAAAATTTATTTTAAAGTTTTTGTTAGAAAAATTCAGATTTTCTCATTATTCAGACCTGTATTACAAAGAGAGGGTTGCAAAAATTAGTTGTGGTGTGAGGAGAAATACAAACTGAAACAGAGAGAATATTCAGACCTGTAATAATACAAAGAGGGGGTTGAAAAATGAGTTTTGGTGTGAGGAGAAATATAAACTGAAATAGAGAGAAGGAGAGTTTTCAAATATAATCTTAAAACGATCTGATACCAGTTAGAAAAGCCTTTCACTCAAGGCATGAAAACTGTTAAACAAACCGTTTTACTATATGTTTTAAAAATAAAAGTAAAAGATTCAATTTGAAATTTGAATTTTATTTATCTTCAAACTGCACTTTTATAAATTTTACAAAGTAAGGTATACAAATTTAATTTAAATTGAATCAAAAATTACCATGGATTTATTTTATGTAATGTACATTTTGTTGCAATTTAAAAAATTATCTTTTATCTTGTATTAATGATATAGATATAAAATTTGCAATGATGTTTTTAATTGCAACAGAATGTACATTACATAAAATTAATCCAAGATAATTTTTTGATTCAATTTATATTAATTTTTTATACATTCAATTTGAAATTTATTTATCTGCAAAGTACACTTTTATAAATTTTACAAAGTAAGGTATAAAAATTTAATACCTTACTTTGTAAAATTTATAAAAGTGTACTTTGAAGATAAATACATTTCAAATTACATCTTGTACCTTTATTTTTAAAGCCTATAATAAAACATTTTGTTTAACAATTTTCAGTCCTGGATGAAAAGCTTTTCTTACTTGTATATATATATTTTAAAAATTTGAAAAATATTGTAAAGATGAGAACCATTGAATTTTTACAAGGGGCGTTGATAGTGCTCAATCAAATAGAACAAATTATCATTTATTAATTCTATTTATGTAAATATAGTCATACTTTGCTACGATGTGCAGACTGTTTCGATCATTACTGATCATATAAGGCAACAGAATTACTAATTACAAAGGTTTAAGAGCATTTTTATATTAAGAGGAGAAAAATGTATTTTGCCATGTCTGACCTGAGGCATTGTTTAAGTTCTCATGAATTTTAATTTGAATTTAAAATGGGAATTCAAAAACCACACTGCCGTTAAAGTGGAAGTGTTGTTTAAAAGGATAGTTTTAGGGGAGGGTGTCTAAAAGATCAGATGTAGTTAAAAGAAAGGAAAAGATGAATATAGATATAGAGTGATGATGTTGTAAATTCGCTTGGAAGAAGAGGAAGAAAAAAGGAAGGAGAGGTAAAAAAGGTAGCACACATGAATACAGTTGGCACCTGGCAACGAGAATGTCAGGAATATATATATATATATATATATATATATATATATATATATATATATATATATATATATATATATATATATAATGTTAAGATGTCCACGCATTCTTTAAAATTATTAATTTCAGGGTTATGAGGGGTTTAGAAGCATTAAACCGATGTTATTGTTTTTCTATATTTAATTTTTATTTTCATATTTCAAGTGGTCCTCTGCTCTTGATCACAAAAAAGTAACGAAATAAAAATGAATACCGTTATAAAACTGGGAATTTGTATATTGGAATGAACGCAGCCCAAAATACAAATGTTCACTTTTTTCAACGTCTTTCATTTTTATTTCGCTATTTTTTTGTGAACAAAACCGAAGGACCGCTTGAAATATGAAAAAATACAATATTAAATATTAGCAAACAACACGTATAGGAAAACTAACGAAGGCGGTTGGAATTAAAATATTAAATATAAAAAATACAGCATCGTTTTTATGTTTAAATAGAATGCAGAAATATTTCTTTCTAATGTTTATTTACATATTTTTAGTTTGAATAATGAGTTCCAAAAGTTCAAAAACTTCTGGCATAGATAAGGATACCAATACTAATTCGAAATCTGCCGTTTGTTCAACGTACACCTCAAGCGTTTAACTCTAATAGCGTATTCCACATACAATCAACTTTCTTTTGCATTATGCAAAGTATTACAATCACTTTGGTTCTAATGAAATGTATATTTGAAATTCTGAATTATTTCCAATTGTATTAACTTCACTATTTCCTATTGACTTTAGGGAAACTCTGAACCCGAGTTTTTCTTATTTTCTTTCCCTTTGCTCGCGTCTTGATGGCGTATCTCTTACATCTGTAATACTCAGCCTACCAAACCAGGCGACTACGAGTCTCGTTTTTCGTAGTGATTGTCCACCAACGGGGCGGGTCATAAGTGAAGAACAATGAACGATAGCGAATCTTTCTGACATAAACACAACACACGCAATAATCAATAAAGCCACAACACAAAAAAGAGAAACACTAAGCATCACGTTAGAGAAAGTCGTTTCCTCATCAATAAACGGCAACTGACGCTATCTGTTAAGGTCATCTTAACCTTAAAAAGTCCCGAACCCTTCCCGAATCTAAATGGAAAAACGAAAAATAAAAAGCAGGCAAAATTCTCGGGGACTGGATTGAATAATAAGAAACAGAAATTTTAATTTCGTGCATGTTACACTCTCATATTTAAATATAGGCTTTTTAAAGATATATTTTACGGTAAATTAACCACCGTTGGGGAACAGCATACCAACACCTAAGATTCGTATACGATTGGTTTGCAGAATATATTCGTTTTAGATTGCTTTACGTCAAACAAGCTATGCAGATATCCAAGCGTAATTGACCACTGAGATAGGAGTCAGATTATAGCGGTCAACCTGGGTAGTAAGTTACGCAGCAAGTTGTTGGTTTACATTACAATTAAATGTCTGTATGTTTATATGATTGTGAAAACAAGGAGCAAATAATGGATTCTAAATAAAAACTTCGTAGGAAGAAGATATTAATTGAAAATATATTCTGGCATCTATACAACGAAAGCGTGACATTTTAAGATTAGTCAGGTGATTCGAAAGAATTTAGGTTGAAATTAAATTCATTCATAAAATTAATTCATTAACATATATTCCAATTCATGCATGAATGCATTAATCCATTAACGTATATTTAAATTAATTCATTCATTCATTAACGTATATTTACACCCATTCATGAATTAATTCATAAACGTATGTTTTGTAAGAAGTTCGTCAAATGATAGTTTGTAGTAGAAACCAAACATAGGGTTCTGTGAAATGCTATTACCGGGTCATAGTAAACTGAGAAGGAATGGCACCTAAGTTGCGAGTCTACACTGTTCACAAACTAGGTTTTCAAGTTTTGAGAAATACCCTAAAAAAGAAAGAAATATTGTATTTATTTCAGCTGTTCATAACTAGAAAATATAACTATACTGTTAGGCGGTAGAGGTAAATATAATCCCTATTCACTTTACTTCACTCGATGGTATAGTTAGATATAAAGTCGTTTTTAATGTGAATAAAGATGGTGTGTAGTATTCGAAAAAATTACACAACTTTGCTCTTCCTAAATTATAGTCGGCGATCTTAAACGGTACCATTGTTGAGTTTGGAAGCTGCACTTGTTGTTGCGTTGTGATACGGTAACAATCAAGATATACGCAATTGTATGATTAACAAGTGTTTTAACACAAGTATGTTACAGAAGTATGCTATATGATTCTTGGGCCATATCTGCCACAAATTGTAACCGTGATATTTAGATAATGATAATTATTTTATCTGTGTAAGTTCATGTATTCCTGAAACGGGTTGACAAGCTCAGTCCGCAACAAGTAAGTAAGAAAGAAGCACATTTACAATCAAAGCCTAAAAATATAATGCCGTGCATAGTAAAAACAAGATAGAAGCCAGAACAGAAAAAAAAAGGGAGACAATTTTTCTATGGGAAGAGGAAAAAAAAGAAATGGGATGATGAAAAGTGGAATATAAGCTGAGAGGAAGCTAAGTGGGAGTATAGAGAAGCTGAAAACAGAAAGGAGTATAAATAAAATAAATAAGAAGAGAAAAAGGAAAGGATGAAGAAAGGACATTTTTATCGGATTTTGAGGTAGTTGGTAAGGGGGATAATTAATGGAAATGGCAGCAAGGAGAATGCGAGATAAAGAAATGGTGATATTAAGAAAATAGACGCTGGTGATGAGGATGGCGACTAGAAGAAGAAAAGTTGAGAAAAGGAAATAGACAAAATCATTGAAACAAACTTCATACTTTTTACAGCCAAATTCTTTCATTTCTCTTTACGTTTTTCATTTTTCGAACTCTGATATTACGAGATCCCTTATTATTGTTGTTCTTCATTTTTTTTTTCTCGTTTCATTTCATTATTGTTGTTCTTCATTTTTTTTTTCTCGTTTCATTTCGTTTATTTGTCGTTGTGTTCTCGTTTCATTTTCCCTGTCTTTTTTCCTCTTTGTGTGTGTGTTTTTTTTTAATTCTCGTTCTTTGTCTTAGGTTTCATCTCCGAATTTTATCTTTCGTCTTTTACTTATCTTCCCCTGTCTGTTGTAGCCATCTTTATCCAGTCTTCTTTCCCTCGTATATAATCCTTATGTTCTTTTAGCCATGCTTTTCTTTTTTCTTTTTCTTTTCTTTACTTTTGTATTCTTCTTTTTACTTGACGTGCCCCCTCCCATTATTCTTGTCTTTTTCGCCTTCTTGGTATTCTTCTGTTATTTTTCTCCCTTATCTCTCTTTTTATATCCTCATCCGTCTTTATTTTGCCATTATATTCTTCCCCCTTTTCGCCTTCGTCTTTTTTCTACTATACCAGTTTTCTTCTTTTTCCCGGTTAATTCGTTTCATTTCGTTTATTCTCTCTTTCTATTCGCGTTTACTTCTTTACGTTACAATTCTGTTAGGCTTTTATTTCGAAAAGACTGGCGAGATTTATATCATACTATCCAAAAACATTTTCTAGCGCGTGCTTGAATATAATTTATTTTCCAAATTCCATTTATAAGACGGCTGAGAAATACTAAATTGTTTGCGAGGGAGCAGAATTCGCTCACATATTCAATCTCTACTACTTTCATTCAATCTTCTTTTCTATGACCACTGAAATATTTTAAAAGCCCTTTTCAGAGAAATAGAAAAAAATGAGGCCTACCCCTAGAAAGACTCACTGTTAAACTGATTAGCAAATCTTTGTTATTGCTCTATAGACTGAATAGCCGAGAGGAAAAAGCGCTACAACCTAGCTTGCTCAGAAGGCAAAGGAAAAAAAAGGTCCAGTTTTTAGGAATTATATTCGTTTTCAATTTGCAAATCAATAACCATGAAATAATTGACTGATGATTATTATTTCTTCAGGGAAAATTGAAACGAAATAACATTAAAATATTCATAGTATCGTTTATCCTCGAAATACGATAGAGTTGCTATATTGTTATAGATGCTTCTACAACGACGGCCACCGATCCCAACGTTCATATCTTAGGGGTGCCTGTTCTTCTTCGTCTTCTTATTCTATTCTGAGCGTATACGGCATGCAGCTACTGATCCAGCCCAACATATATCTTTAGTAAGTACTAAATTATAAACAGTACATTTTATCACACAACAAAATAATCTATCGCTGATAAGGTTCACTATAAAATCATATTACGAACCCCCTCACATATATATATATATATATATATATATATATATATATATACATATATTGGATTATACCGTCATTGGGTTATTTACCTCTCACCAGACTATCCATTCACGTGTAATCACCTTTTTCTTCACAATATACCCTCTACTCCACTTTTTGTTATCAAGTAAGATCTTTGACTTACTTGGTATTTCATCAAATACTTTTGTATGCAAAATCCGATCGCGCATTTTGTTAATTCCTACTCTCTGATGAGAAGGAAAGTATTTCTTCGAAACTCCGCGGATTAAGGACTATCCATTTATCAAGTGTTTCCTTTTCAGATTAAAGGTTTTTAACTCTTTTTCAAAGTGTTTTTAACATGTTTTATTAACTGTTTGCTCCTATTATAAGCTCTATCTTCTATTTTGTTTTATCGAGCTTTTACATCTGGTTGAGATTACTTTATAAATATTAATTCTTTAATATTTATAATATACTTTAGTTTTACCATCTTGGATCATTTTGGTAAATTTAATTGTAATTTTTATTTTATTTTATATATATATATATATATATATCCACCCGAAGAATATAAATACAGTGTGTTTGTGAATTAAAAAAATACTTTCTTTTTTGGGAGGACGAAGGCGAATGATACAGGTAAGGAAAAAATTACCAGGAATAGGTTAGCCTAATTAAACTGGTTCAAAAACAAAAACAAAAAAAACCCTACTAAATCTCATATCCTGAACATTTTTTGTTCTTTTGTTTAAATGAGATCGAGTGCGTTATGAATACGACTTCGGAGCAAGAATTTTATACACTGTTTTGTTTTTAAATCCTAAAACAGTATTTCATGGTAAACAATGCCACTTTAGGACTATTGTGAATTCAGCAATGCAAGTTCATTCATGGATTGCTGCAGACAAAATGATTTAATCACAAAATATTTTTCTAACATATGACAATAATATTAAGAATAAGTATTTATATTTTTATATAATCTTTTAAGTTAAAAAACTTTGAAGGCTATTTACACACACACATACACGCATACACACAAATACACACATATATATATAGTGTAAATATAAGTATACATTTATATATGTGTATATACATATACATAACATATTTATTGCATTGTTATTCAATGAAACTCTTATGTTTACACTACAGTTTTTAATAACTAGTAGATCTGGTCATCGAAAATACATTTTATTAAATACTTAGAAATTACCGCTTAAACAGGTATGCCCATATGAGGACACTAATGTTTATATAAATAATATATATATATATATATATATATATATATATAAACTGCGCCAATCGTTTTAGGTTCTAAGCCACATTTACAATAACTTTAAAACACCTTTTGTCCACCGAATAAGTCAATTGTCTGATCCGAAGCATCAACTACTTCTCTTCATAGGGTATTCTTAGAAGTAAATTGCTCTCCTTCCTCATAAACACCTCTTTTCAATATTGACCAAAGATGTTCAATGCGATTAAGACCCGGAGAACACGGTGGCCAGCTCATGACGGTTTCTCCAAAGAAGCCCATAGCTTCAAGGAAGGCTGTAGTCGCCCTAGCAGAATCAGATGGTGCATTGTTATGTATACAACTCATCTGAAAACGACATGATTATGGTGGGTCATCTAGCGATGGTGCAAATGTTTATCCCAAAAAGCCGTGTACACATTGCTAGTAAGATTTACACCCCGTAAAACTCGGATTGGTCTAACCAATGTATCCCCAATTATTCCCGCCCAAAACACGATGCCTCCACTCCTTTGTTGGCGATGAACAATATAAGGGTTTGGAGTTCCGTTCGAGTTCCAAACTTTGGCCCATCTATCCGAAACGTCAAGAGAAGCACAGGTCTCATCAGTAAATAAGACACGTTGGGAATCCATTTTCATGTAATTCTGTGCCCAAGCCATTCGTTTTTCCCTATGTTTTTGCTAAATAGAGAGCTTGGAATACGTTTGATGTTTTTTTGCCATTTCATTAAGCGCATTATATCGGGCCTTCCTTGATCTTGGAGCGATTCAAGCTCTTGCAAAAATGGAAGCAGTGGTGCTGTTTAGGTTTCGGTTGAGTTCCCTACGAATCTTTCGAATATCAGGATGTTAAAGGTTTCTCTTGGTGCCCTTATCTTTTCTAGATCTGGTATTGGAGTTTTAAACGAGTAAAGCAAAAGTTCTTGGATTTCTTTCCAGTTCTATAGCAAAATCCTTGATTAACACTCCTTCCGCGAGTCCAGAAACCATCCTTTCCTTTTCAATAACCGTAAATCAACCCATTATTATTAACATTTTAAAAACATACAATAAAGCGATGGACAGTATAAATTAGATCCTTCTACCGCCCCAGAAGATATCTCACTACTGATGCAATTCTCTATCTATATAAAAGCCAAGTACGTCCAAGGATGGAATACTGTTGCCATATCTGGGCAGGAGCTGCTAAAACAGCCTATCATGCCTTAACAGAGTACAAAATAGACTTCGTGGCTTAGTGGGGGATGCCCTTTTCTCTACCCTGCAACCCCTCTCTCACAGAAGAGACGTTGCGAGCCTATCCTTGTTTTATCGTTATTTTCATGGCAGGTGCTCGTCGGAACTCAAATCCCTGGTCCCCCCTCGCCAATCTTTCACGAAAAACACCCGTCTAGCTGAATCCACTGTGAAAAATTTCCCCCACTCAATATCTGTGCCTAAATCAAAACGCGGATTCCATGAACAAAGCTTCTTTCTTAGAACTGCACGCCTGTGGAACTCTGTTCCGTCTGCCTGCTTCCCTCCGGACTACAACTTGGATGTCTTCAAGTCTAATGTTAACAAATTCCTAATGAACCGCCCCCTTAAGTAAACACTCCATCAAATCTCCACACTAACGTAATGTACTTGCAATAACCCTTATCCCTGAGTGGCTTCCGGGCCTTGATAAGTGGTGATCACTGTGTAAAAAAAAAAAAAAAATTACTTGATAGTAAATAACATGTCATAATTTCGTGAATATTGCATAGATTTGAATAAGGTTTTGGTAAATAAATAACCTTTAAACTATCATTTAATGAAACAATTTTCATTTTTTGTGACGTATATTTAGTGAAATATTTATATTTTACTAATCTGCAATAAATTGATTGACGCAGCTTATATATATATATATATATATACATATATATATATATATATATAACACAAACGCATACACACACACACACACACACATATATATATATATATACTAGCAAAAGTACCCGTCGTTGATGGGTTCAAAAACAGCCTACAGAAAATTGACTCTGATTTATGAAAGTATGATAGGTTATGAAAAAGAAGGGTTGTAAAGAGATAGCTTCGAATTTGGGGTTATCAAAACCAAAGCAAAATATGATGAAAGTAAAAATAAAATAGATACACCACATAATTTATTATACCATACCTGTTAACACTGAAACACTTATCACAATATTCTGTGGATATATATAAAAAAACACTTGGTAAACTTTTTGACATATTTTCATTCTATGGAGGTCAGGCGCGAACGAACACCCCATAATTTTATTATGCCATATTTCTTCAAACTGAAACATAATTATCAAAGTATACTTCCGCAGATAGATATGAAAAGTCTTTATTAAAGTTTGTGCCTATTTCCATTCTATGGAGGCCAGGCGCGAATGCAGACCCCACAATTTTATATTACCATCCCTATTTAAGTTAAAACATACTTATCAAAGTATTATTATGTACATATATATCAAAAACACTTGTAAACGTTTTTATTTTCATTTTTAAATTTTTTATTTCCATACTTTGTGGACAGGGCGTGAACGCAGACCCCCACAATTTTAATGAACCACCGTTCTACCAGATCAAACATACCCATTTCTGTGGTTCGATAATCTTCTATCATTATATGTGATCAGTTTTCTATAATAGTCAACCATAGAGGAGCCTATTCGTGACCAGACACACACACACACGTACACACGTACACACACAGACATTCAGTTTTATATTATAGATATACATATATATACAAGTGGTTAAGATATGAGAGGTCTAAGAAATGATTATAACAACAATAAAAAAGAAGAACGAAATAATCGCAATGTGAAGCATAACGTTTTGCACGCAAAATATATGCTCGCAATCTTCATAAATCGATGTTCTGTTTGTAAAAAGGCGTGATTTCTATCCGTTATTATATGCGGAAGAAGAAACAAAAATTGGTTTTATTTATTTGCCACGAATCTACTACTTGTGCCATAGTTCACAATTTCGTCTGTTAATCCCGAGAAACGAAAATTCTTTTCCCATAAAAATAAATAATAGATATGGATTTATCATGTGTACATAAGATTTTTCCGACCCCAGTGTTATTAATTATCCTTATACTACCACATATATGTGTATCAACATCGGCAACACTATCATGTGCATCAATGAATAGTTTGCATGATTCCTTCAAGTAGAATGAGCGCTTTTTCAAGATGTAATAAAACTGTTGCATATTAGGATCGCCTACGTAGATGACGATAAAGTTAGCCAGTGATATTCTCACAAGGAGCATACTGAGTTCATGAAAACTCAGATATGTAAATCAGAATAGTTGCAATAGGTGGAATGAAAGATTGGTGATGTAAAGTTAGGGTAGGGAGCACAGGTTAATCCAGTACACACAAGAGAAAGATGATAAAGAATGACGTTGACGTTTTCCAGCGAATAGGAAGTAAGATTTTCATATCAGTCTTTCCGTGAAACCCGCGTGTTCAAAGCGCTACAAATTATGTAGAACACTGATCATCACACCGAATGGTATCGATGCCTTTTTCTGTGCACGTCACTCATTTATTTGAGAAACTCGTGTATATGACGTTTATTTGTTGTTGAAAATGTTACAAGATTACTGGGAACAATCGTTCCGAGTATTGCAAGGATTCGTACGGACATGCAAAGAAAAGGTGAGAGAAAGGGAGAGGGAGAGGGAAAAGGTGTGAAAGTGTGTGACGAGGTTGAATAAATAAGATCTGAACCAAGTAATTACCGTTAAATATCACTTCTTAATGTCGAGGCCTTGAATCCACACACTTATGTTCAAGATCAAATAACTAGGAACAATTAACAAGCATTGTCTGGAATACAAACGAACACGCAGAGATAATTTTACTGCGTGTTTGTTTGTAGATGCCAATCCTTTTTAACATCAAGTTTTGAAAGAAATAGAAAGCAAACAAAATGACGACTGGTATTTTGCAGAATTTTTAACATGAGGATTTATAAATTGTATTATTTATATTATTCAGATTATTATTCTCACCTTAAAGTTTCATGTAATGTACTTTCACTTTTCCTATGTGTACCGTGCCGAAACTGAGGATCTTTAAGCCGAACTTTGGAATCTCCACGGAATTTTAACGGAACCTTTTGTTTAATAAACGGGGTAACATGGTCTTGTTTTATCAGCGATGACTGGTTTGAAATCTTAAGTAATTCTCAGTTGTATCCTCATTATCGCGATCATTGAATTTTTAACCCCCGGAAGGGGATCATTTGGCACTAAATTTTTACGTCGCACGTTCTCTTATACACCGATTTCGATAAGCTAAACCTTCAGAATGTCGGGGTTTAAATCGATCGTCTCGTTTGGAGAATGAAATTTAAAATGAAAGCAGTAATCCGAATACTCGAAATAATAAAATAATGATTATTTGAAAACAATGCTTCGTGAAACATTGTCATTTTAACTAAAATTGAGACATCAGTGAGAGTTGAAATGTCTATAATAAAATAAAAATCTTTATACATCAGTCTTTTACATGTTTTTTACGCACATTTCGCTTCTTTTCGTTATCGAATTTTCGGCTAGTGTTTACTACAAAAAACAAGCCTTTTTCACGAGGAAAGAGGGCAATAGGAGACATTTGCTGAGAATGTTCATAAGTGACTTTATTCGAACAGACTTGACATTAAGTATAGAAACTAATGTTCGTTTAGTATAATATTTCAACTTACTGAAATGAGTGACTCACACGGACCGAAACTTGGGGTTATATTCCGCTTTGATTATTCTACATTGTTTTCATTCAAATGCCATTTCTCGAAGAGACTAGTCTAATAATGTTTGTTTCTCTCAGCTTAATGCTATTCATCATCACTCGACTGTTATGTCTACTATTGACCTGGTGCGTCCCGTCTCAACTTAACATTGCCCGACTCTAGAAAACATTTTGGATTATAAAAAAATATCATGTCACCAGATCACCAAACTTAAGCAACGATGAGCCTGGCTAGTATCAGATAGATGACGATTTGAGAATGATAAGTGCTGTATGTACCGCAGCAGAAGTAGAAATTCCCAGTTTGGTATGTAGTAACGCATTTAATCCACTGAAAGATTTTCACCCTCAATCTTCATCAAGACATAAGAGAGGGACAACGCCGATGTAAAAATCTGAAGTCTACGGTCGGCTTTGTCATGTGATAGATATTGTATCGACTGACATAAGCAGTTCTACCAAAAAGTGTGGTTGCTTCTGCACAAAACTTTCATCATGTGTGTGAATTGCCGAACAACTTAGTTGTAGCGTACGTCATACGTCGAAATCGACGTAAGGATAACATATCATGACACGCCCATGTATGGAGTATTGCTGTCACATTTGGACTGGTGCATCTGCTACTAGTCTCCCGCTCCTAAACAAGGTTCAAAAGAGAGTCGCCAATCTGATAGGTCCTGAACTGGCATCTAAGCTTCAGCCTCTGTCCCATCGACGAAACGTTGCATCCCTCGTCCTGTTCTACAAGTATTTTAATGGTGAATGCTCTGGCGAACTGCAGACACTTGTGCCCCCACGGCGTATACACCCTCGACAAACTGAAAAGGCAGCTAAATCCCACTCCCACACAGTAAAGATCCCTAGATGTAAAAGATCTTTCTACTCCAGTAGTTTCTTCCCCAGAACTGCTAGACTCTAGAATTCCATTCAAGGTCCCTGCTTCCCCAACTGTACTGATATGCAGAAGTGCAAGTGTAACGTGAACCGACATCTTGCTGCCCAAGTCTTAACATAGTGCCCCAGTAGTTGTTGCCCCTGATAGTAGCCCCCTACACCAAAGTGGCAATGTGCCTTGTTTGGGGTGAAAATGTAATAAAAAAACGCACTTAACGTGAACATTGTCAAAATTCACACTAGCTAACTTAATCAGTACTGGCGCAAGGTCCATTATATGTAATATTAGAGTTTGGTTAATATATGATATCTTTAAAACTTTAAAGATAGTTTGTACAAAAATATATCTTCGATTCAGCAAAATGGCGTATTGTGCGTATTAAAAAAATGTAAGTTCTATTGTACAAACTATTATACTATTCTCTTATATGGGTTAATGTGGATAATAAATTTAGTTTAATGATCAGTAAACGGTCTACATGTTCCATTTGCGTTCATGTACGAGGGGCGTTCCAAAAGTAATACGTCTTAGTTTTCATTTCGCGGGAATAAAGCATAGGAGATTGCAAACTGAATTGTTACAATTGCTGAAATTATTCATTCATGGTCTGAATGCTTCATCTCTCTTGCAAACCCTGTCATAAACTTGCGTCAGTAGTAAAAAATCGTCATTCAATTTCTCCATGAAAAAAATAGCAATAGTGTCAGTAAAAAAGTTTCAATTTTACACTAATATCGTTACAAGTATAATACGTGAATTATGGATTCGCATAAAGATAATGCAAAAAGATCTTTTCAGCAGAAATTTATAGATGATATAAAAACAGTGTTTACAGGAGATTGAGTGAACAGAATATCTTCCTAAGTTATTAGTAAAAAAATTGTAATGGAATAAAAAATTGAACCAATATTATGCCTATAAAAATTATGTATTGAATATATATATATATATATATATATACATGTATATATATATGCATATAAATATATATGCATGTGAATGTACTTATATATATATATATATATATATATATATATATATATATATATTCATCAAATACTTCTGCATGCAAAATCCGATCCCGTATTTTGCTAATTCCTACCCTCTGATGAGAAGGAAAGTATTTCTTCGAAACTCCGCGGATTAAGGACTATTCATTTATCTAGTGTTTATTTTTCATATTAAATATGTTTTAACTCATTTCAAAGTGTTTTAAACATATTTTATTAACTGTTTGCTCATATATATATATATATATATATATATATATATATATATATATATATATATATAATTTACTGGTAAAATAATTAGCTAATCATTATGCATTTTGGAAGAAATCATATAGCTCCCACTTGCTCCTCACTAAAATCCTTGTATATTTAAAAAATAACGATAATCAAACTTCTTTTGGGTCCAACCTTTTTATAAGGCGACGTGTTCTACTGTCGTTATCCTAATGATCACTTATAGTGTAGATAAATGTGTTATGCTTCTTCGGTGAAGGCGATTGCGTTAGATACCTTCAAAGCCTTTGACAAGGTCTTGCTTGAAGGTTTTCTCATTAAAATTAAAATCCATGTCGTATATGATCGTACATTTAAATAACATGTCATTATTGCAAGTTAGCCCCACGGGTCGATCGTGTGAACTTCATTATTCCTGCTTCTATAAACAATTACCTTGATTATATTGCGTTCGAATAGGCATAGTTCTCATAATACATCACCCTATATTGCATAGTATAAGCAAAAAGAATGTACACATGTCTAAGTTAATGGCGGATTCTTTGGGAAATTACTCCAGACTGTATGTAAATAAGACACAAATAGATGGTCCCATTAAATGCTACGAAAACACTAACACGTATATGTGTATGAATAGTATTTTGTTAACGTAAACCATTTTTCTATTATGTGTAGTATATAACGTATACGCAAACGCATATAGCAGAATGCCACATGAAGAAAAATTAAGTATATCAATATTTTGCCTTTATTTACCTTTTTTTAAGTAATCGATTTGAGAAAATGTAATACAATTGCAATATTAGAAAAGTATTTTGTGCGTTTATACTGTTAAAATAATTCTGTTTTTTTAATGAAACATAACAACATAACTGTTAGAGTTCAAATAATGTAATGCATTTATGACATGTAGTAAGGAATTATTTTGCCTCAACGAAAATATACGTTAGAGTTTATATATATTTTGTGTGTTTATTCTTTGTTTTTGAATGAACAACATCCATTTATATCCAATATACATACCTATATATATATACATATATATATATATATATATATATATATATATATATATATATATATATATATATATAGAGAGAGAGAGAGTAAGTTATAAAATATATATGGCGATTAAGCTACACAGAATATTCAGCCTGATGAATCCTAGCGTGGATGAAACGCGGAGTATTCTATGTAGCTTAATCGCCATATATATTTTATAACTTACTACCTAACTCTACTTACGTATTGAACACTGTTAAAGTAAATTCTTAAAGTTTACGCACAAATCTATACTTTCGTATATTAACTTATGTGGTTACATGAAGTATATATATATATATATATATATATATATATATATATATATATGTATATATATCAGAGAACACATTTATAAATGTGGTTAATGGACGTAATATTTCGTATGTTAATGTATATATTTAATCTACGTTCTATTTATTTATCGACATTTTATTTAAATATACCGTATTTTATGAAGTAAAATTACACATACACACATGCACATACTCAAATTTTGCCCATTAATTTTTTCTTGTTTCATCCGAGATATTCCGAATGCGATCCATATGACAGATGATGAATGGCGGAATGCGAAGCCGCATTTCTCTCCGCATGAAAGACGTTGCGTTGTTAATACCCCTTTTTAAAACAAGATAACGAAATGGGGAAGTTTAAAACAAAATAAAATATACTATTAATAATTGTTATTTTTGTTTGGAATCACATATTTTCGAAATCTAATGCCCAACATTCAACATGAGAAATTTGATCGTCAAGTAAATCTTAATGCAAAATCATTCATTATTAAAATATAATATTTTAAACTTTGGCAGAGCAATACTAGTAGTAGCAGTCGTCGTCGTAGTAGTATTGGTTGTAGTATCCGTCAGGGTTAATTGTCTTTCTATATATGTACATATGTGTATATATGTGGAATGAGCGTATTTACAGTGTTTAATTTTAAGGAATTCACTATACACCTTAATGACTCATAATTCCAGACTATATTTGTGTGAGACTATTCAGCATTCATTTTGTCATATATATAATGGTACCGTTCTTTAATGTTAACGTCGTCTGTCATATAAGTATACATCAGAATAAAGAATTATATGTAAAGATCTTAAATGTACAAACACACTATTCGTATATTTCCATGAAAGTGGAGTTTGAAAAAGAAAAAAGAAGCCGTAAGTATTTTGAATGAAAATGTACAGTAGATAACAGGAAAGCAGAAGACTAAAACGGTATCTATAATATGTTTATGCGTTAAACAATTTGGACTCGGTGTTTTGGAGCTGGTAGGAATATATATTACGAAGCGAGTTAAAATTTTTGCAACATATAGTGTCACTACTGTGCAATCATGAAACTAAATAAAGGTTTATATATATGCATATATATATATAAAGTTTACTTACTTTATATATATATATAAAGTTCTATACACAGACTAACAGAATAACAAGGTAAAAATTAACATTATTTTATAGAACTAATACACCATTTTAATGTAAAGAGATAAAAAAAAAAACTGATTAACTTGTGCGCAATTTTTGCTCTTGATTCATTATACTACGACTATATAAAATATATCATCTTTATATTTGAAGATATTTCAGAGATGTGATATTGTTTTATTAACATTACATATATGTTCTAATAGTAAGATTAGAAAATAGGCAATCCACCTTTTTGTTGATGTAAAAGGTATGCTGACATAGCAGATGTGAATATATAAATACTAAAATAGACTACCTCCTCAATTGCAATACTACACACATTATAGTCGGATAAAATCAGTGGCATACTGAAATAAAGAGCGCTTATTCTGGGCGACGATCACGTACTAAGCGGGTCTAGTATAGAAGTTAAAACACCATACGGACCATTATTTCTAAATATTTTATCATACAACATGTGAAAGCATGTGCAATACCCTACGCTCATCAACTGTCAACCAGAGTGATAACACAGTTTCGGTGGCTCGAGAGAGTACTGCCACTTCTGATGCAACCAGCAGCTATAAAAAAATTGCCACTGAGCAGGGTATTAATAAAAAATAACAAAGAAACTTAATCAACTAGAAGAAAAGAGAAAAATGCAGTAAAAATACTATCTTTTCATGATGAAGTCTTTCAGGCGTCTGTTAACTCCTGTTGAATGTATTCGGTGAGAGCACTTCGAATTTTCCACCGTTACAAACGGCACGTTTGAAATTATGGTAAAAAAGAGAAAAAAGGAGAAAAATAAGAAAGAAAAATTCTAACATTGAACGTGCGCAAATACACGCGAAAAAAAAAACAGGAACATTTTTTAAGAGTTCTTTCCATAAGATATTTTAAGATTTGAGTTATCTTCCCTGAAGTTTTATAATTTAATTGACGCAGCGTCTTTCTCTAAAGAAAAAACAAAACCGCCGTTTATATTACTATATATCCACTAATTTTATTTCGCTTTCTTGAATCTTTAAACACACCTTTACTAGACATATTGGCTCGACCCTTGACAATCCATTATATTAATACACCGACAACTCATATGCCTTCCTCATATCTTTACATCCTTTTTCTTTTCCTTTCTCCTTTTCTTTTTGACTGTTACTTTCTTCTACTTCTTTTTAGTTGTTACCCCCTTTTCTTTTTTCCGAGTCTAAAATATAACTTCAATATCACATCTCCCACTTTTAGTTAGCTATATAATATTTTAGTTTTTAAATAACAAAAAACAAACATGTGTTTTTTTCACTCAAGGATCAGTTATAACGAATAGCGGATAAAACCCATTTCAGTTTCCTGACCAAGAGCCTTTTGTGTTTTAATAAACCAATCTTTCCGAAACATTAGCATGTTCAATATAACAACTATGTAATACTTGACTATATAGATAAAACATATTATATAAATATATATATATATATATATATATATATATATATATATATATATATATATATATATATATATATATATGGTATTGTAAAGAGGTAACAATGTACATCTAACATAAAAACAAGTTTAAGGCTCCTGAAATTCATACTAGAATTGTTCACAAGGCCCGGAAGAAAAATCAGTTGTAAGTTTTTTTGTTTTTTTTTTTACATAAGCATCACCACATTATCAAGGCCAAGAGGCCACTGAAGGATAAGGGTTAAAGAGTGTACAGTAGAAATTGGACAATATAGTAATCATTAGTAATGAAAATTTGGTAAATTTGATAACTTATATGGAACGGCTCATCAAGAACTTATTTACGTTAGACTTGAACACAACCACATTGTAGTCAGCCGGAAAGCAGGAAAACAGAAGACAATTCCACAGGCGTGCAGTTCTAAGAAAGAACCTTTGTTCATGGAATCTACGTTTAGGTTTAGGCACAGATAAAGAGTGGGGGGAATTATTGATAGTGTTTACAGCTAGACGAGTGTTTCTTGTGAAAGTTTGGCGAGGGGGGCCATAGATTGAAGCTCAGTCGAACACTTTCCATGAAAATAACGATACATCAGAGACAAACTCGCAACATCTCTTCTGTGAGATAGAGGTTGCAAGGAAGAGAAAAGGAAATCTCCTACGAGGCTACGAAGTCTATTTTGAACTCTATCAAGGCATGCCAAGTCCTTTCTAGCAGCACCTGCCCAGATGTGGCAACAGTATTCCATCCTTGGACGTACCTGGCTCTTATATAGATAGAGAATAGCATCAGCAGTGAGATATCTACGGGATCGATAGAAAGATCCCACCATTTTCCCAGCGGCCTGGGTAACAGATTTGATGTACGTGTTCCATTTAAGATCAGGAGTAATGGCCAAGCCAAGAAGCTTGTCAAAACTTGAGGCCTCCTGAAGACGAGAGCCATTCATTTCAATTGATGCCAGATGTGGATCAGAATGTTGTTTTCCTGATATTGACTGTTCGATATTCAGTGCAGGCGTGCTCCAAGCAGAACTGGAAATTACTTTAAACTTCCGCTTAGTCACGGCTGTTGAAACGAAATCGCACTATTCCTTCTTGATTAAATAAAAGGTTTCGTTTTAAATTACGTTAAGACTTTCGAGTTAGATTGAAATATTTTCGAGTTTTCATAGACATAGCCTAAGAAAGCCAGAGCTTAGATCGACCGAAACGTTGTAGACACTCAAAATGAGAAAGAAATTGTCTGATTAATCGAAATAATATGAATAATCGATTCACGTCTCGAAAATGCAGAAACATAAAATAGAAAATTTAAAACAGCGCATGAGAAGATTTATTTAAAACTAAGTGTTTAAATTTGTATCACTTTAAAGAATATCGTCGTTATAGAATCAACGTGTGAGAATTATTGAATAATCGATTAAGGTAATTGATTCCCGACTATTGCATATTTTGCTGGAGTCAAAATATTATCTCTGAATCAAAGTACGTGTAATTATAACGACAGAATGTAATTTTATAACTCTCGATTGAAAAATATTTTCCAATCAGACAATTTTAGACGGTCACAGGTTCGAAAATAGTCACTGCTGGAATTACGTAGGAACTAAAAAGTAAAACAGACATATTTCTTCTTCTCTGATATTTTCCCTTCAGACGCAAGGCATGTGCATAGGTTACAATCTTTTGGTATCAAAATCCTCGGAAGGCGCAACACGAAAAACTAAACACATCGACCACATATACACACTGCTTATCAAACCCATATACATACAAGTTTCTATATACATAATTTAAGTAGGGAAGCTAATGTAATACCTACTAATTTATATCCACATTATTGAATTGAAACTCGCATGTACTAGTAAATTTTTAATTATACGTAAAACAACTTTTTCTTCACCTAGAAGGATCATGGGCTCTGAACTCTCATTTATCAACAGCCCTAAATTTTTGGTTGTTTCAATAATTTTCAATGTAGTTTTTGTTATTTTTCGGCTGTAATATTTTTTACTACTGTGCGATCATAAAACTAAATTTTTTTACATACATGCGCGGGGTGTTTATATGTGACTTTTTATTCTCTTCACAGTTGATGCTTTTCAGTGCTATGGTTTCATGATCACCCGCTCGTATATTTTTCGGCGATCCTTTGTCAATCTTAGTCGAATGAAATTTCCTATACAAAAATGACACAAAGAGACATGCGCCGAGTTTTCCTCAGGATCCATTTGGATAGAATGAACACAATATATAGAAAGACGCTAACTAAATAAATAATTATTTCTTTCTTACGTTAGTTTGTGTAGCTTAAGAAATGAGTGACGCAGATGGACAGATGCATCGATAACATTCGCTGAGATGATCAGTTTTTCACGTCTCGCTCGAATGGTTTTGGCGAGAGAACTGATTTTTATAACTTTGCCCGTATCTTATTCTTCGACTTTGTTTTGTCGATAGCGTTTAATCTATTGCGCCTGCTTTCTCACCAATCTTTAACTGAACCCTTAGAACACTTCGTTAATAGTACTCTGAATTTTTATATCATGCACTAAGAATGACCATTGTCAAAGTTTAAACTAACCTACATACTCGATACTGGCGCGGGGTCTCTAGTATACACTATTTCTTTTATAATTCAGACTATAAGTATATAGAAAAATGCACGTGGTTTGTTTAATGAATAATTGTAAACCAGAATAATTCATGTAATGTGTACACACCTAGTAAAAATTCTCGAATATATAAATGCACCACAATCAAATAAGCAATTCGTCATATATTCTCCAGCCTAAAATATCGGGCAAAAGAATAAGAAAAATATAGTACACCGTTAGTCTGAGAAGAATATAAAGTATGATATTGCTGGATCAACAAGGAAAGATAAGATCAGTATGAATCTCACACAGATATTAATATAGTAAATCATGCTCTACACGTGGCCCTAATAGTCGATTAGGAAGGTACAGATCGTTACAAATAGGCAGAGACCTATATATACATATATATATATATATATATATATATATATATATATATATATATATATATATGTATATATATTTGCACAAAAACGTTGAAGTATACAGATTCAGACTACTTCTTCATCATGTTCCCCCAGGATTTACTTCTGAATTGATACTTTTACTATATAAATATAGTCTTAGTCCCATAATACAATTTGCCCTTTCTTTTTTATCAGTTAACGGAAAGAGACTCTTATTCATTGAGGCAATTTCTGCTTTCTTAAATCGTATTGTTCCTATTTTGGTGAAATTGGAGTGTTCCTTACATTAACATCTACATGTTCCCTATCACCGTTGAAGCTGTTGAAATTGTAGTTACTGCTGGTGTCATGCCTCATTCTATTTATTCCGTATGAGTCGATTGGATATTTTTGGAATTTCTATCCCGTATATATTTCTAGTTAGAATTGCTTCTACAAAGATATCGGGTAATTACAAAAAGTCAAAAGTGAAAGTTGTCAACATCCATTACTGTTAGGGTTTCTGTGAAACAGAAAGGGATTCGAACGTAGCACAGCCAACTGGTCAGTTCCTGTAATGCAGTAGCCATGGATTGTCAAGAATTTATGGAACCTGTAGCTTTTTTTATCGTCAGTCAACAAATATCAGGATCAGTGCTTCCTCTTCAAAATAAGGTTTCTTTTTAAACAGATGAGACACATTCATCCAAAGCACTGATTGGCAGCAGGTAACATGTCTTCATCCTTTTTTCCACTAGCAGCAATTACCTTTAGCATATATGTGATCTAAAAATAATTAACATCACTCCTTTTTAAAGACGCCGTAATTCGCATCGTCTCTTAATTTAAGGTATTACCTCGGCCCGAAACAATGTCCTGCGTCATCACAACACGTATACACCAATCGCCTTCCTTAAATAAAACCTATTAATTTAGTCCGGCAAAGATCATATAATTTAAATGTGAACGGCAGGAATTTGCGTTAGTTCGCGCAAATGTTGGAACAAAAACCAACTGTCTGCGGCCATTTTGTTTATTTTTTCTGTTTTTCAGCAGTTGAACACTACAAGATGCGCAGACAGGTAAGCTATTTTGAAGCAAATAATCTTCACACTCACTACATTTTTATTCATGTGCAAGCGACTCTATAAGTCACTCCGTCGATCGATTGGCCGGTCGGTAAGTCGGTCGGTCTGTCCGTAAGATTTTTGTGCTTGGCCTTTTTGGTTAAGACCAAAGGTCTGTTGTTAATAGATGCTGTTCTTAGCTTTGTAAGTTTTTCTAGGCCTTTTGGCCAAAATCAAAGTGTAGTATCAATTCCGGCAGATACTGCAAGTAAAGACCATATGTGGGGGAAACCCCACATATAAGACCTTGGTCAATGTAGGGGCAACTCTTCATACCAATTGTCACTATCCAGCTCTCCTACTCCCCGGAGAGTTGGCCCCCATTTCCCCTTCACTCCTCACATTAAAAATCGGCCTTGTGCCTAATTAGCTCGGTGGGGGAGCATATAAATACACCTTTTCTTGGCCTTTTGGCCAAGATCAAAGTGTAGTATCCGTTCTTACTACATGCTGTACTTATGTTTGTAATATTGTGATCACTTTTCTGCATTAATTTAATGTAAAATGATCACCCACTTTACAACCAGTCAGTCTAAACGCCATCAAAGTCATTTTCCAGATCATTCAAGTTGTTTTTTAAGAATTCCGGTTATATTTTAAGCATTCAAGTCATTCTTAAGGTAATTCAATTCATCCTTAAGTTCATTAAAGTCATTCTAAGTCATTTACTTTTTATATATTTAAGTAATTTCAGCCGATTTTTCAGTCATTTTAGTTTATCTTTAAGAATTTCATGTCAATCCTATATTCACGCATTCATTCATTACACGAAAGCACGCGACTAATCGCTATCGGCATTGTTTTACAAAACGTATGAGCACATTATGAGTTGAAACCTTTTCTATGATGCTGTTGGAGACGAGTGCTGTTAGAGACATTTTATAAACCATGAAAACTCATCTTTATTATCATGGATCGGTCATGACAAATCTGAAAACAATAGAACCATAAATAAGAATCATAATGCATGCAGAAGGCGGAGAAGGTTTGATCTGATCGCGACTAATAGAGATCGAAGAAAAAAAATGCAGTTAATGCCATTATTGGCAAACGGTTTTCATGAAGAATGGCGTTTTAGAGAAATATCAATCTTAATTAGAATCTCGGGTCACGTCAAAAACGAAAATGGACAACAACGCCATTTTTCTTAGTTTATATTTTTATTTTTTCGTAATTTCCTTATTTCGTTTAAAATCTAAATTCAAGATTATCTTTTTTAACGATTCTTTTTTACGAAAAGTCGTTTGTCATTTCGTGTATTTGCCGCGCAAACTTTTTTTAACTACTTTTTAAAATTGTCGCTAGTTGCCCAGTAAAAATCGTTTTCAGTAACCTTTGACCATAAATCTTAAAAATATCCGTACCAAAATAATATTTTACCATGGTTGTTTAAAATTAGTTATTAAGAATAACCACTGAGGTTTAGCAGTTTATAAATACGTTTAAATTAAATTGGTTTCGATAATCATTTAAAAGTAATCGTTTAGTATATCAATCCATGGAATATTGTGTTACAAAATCTGTTTAATAATAATAACGCTTTTACGATATTATGCTTATTATTATGAATAAATCGTTTGTAATACTTATTTGTTTGGATCGTTTTGGATAACTATGTATATTGTTCGCACGTAAACACTGCGTAGAAACGCGGCAGATATTGAAGTAAGAATTATTAGTAAAACACGCAACAATATTAATTATTAATTGCATTAACACTATTTAACATTATCATGATTCATATTTAAGAAAATTGATTATACAAATATGCGAACCTTCCCGGTTAAGTAACTAACATCAAGTTCCGACTTGTGGCTATCGATAGAAACATGAAATCCCCGTCCGAATATATGTACACAATCCTTTTATATAATGAAGAGATTTATCTAGAAAATTTGGGAAATCACATCATCTATAATTTTTTGCGCCATTTAATGTTGGGAAAAAATATGATATATATTTAAAAAATCTTGAAATTTCTTTTTATTGTCATTATTTCTTTGACTTTATTGACTTGCATCAACAATGTTTCAACACAAAACTACATTGTAATAGCCTTCAAACACAACCCCTTATATATATCTCGTTTAGAAAAACGATCGCGGAGGACATGCCTTAATTTTTGTGTCGAAGCTATCGTTTATAGTATTTGTGTAAAATAGATCGATAATAATAGTTTTACTATAGCCATATAAAAAAGTAATTACAATAAGCATCTTAAAAGAATTCCTCTGTAATAGACTTCTTAAAAAAAGACCGGTAATGACCAAAACATCTCTGATTCTGTCTCCTCTGATCGATACCCCGCGATGAAATGGAAAAGCAGTGTATGCGTTATTTTAATGCACTTAAAACCGATATTTTCTCTCTCTCCATCATAAACACGTTGACTTACATCTGACCCCAATTGCAATTAATGACTCTCCTTTTGAGAAAGCACCATGCTTTTCCAAGTTTCTGAGGTTGATCTTCATTCTGATCTGAAATGAACACATACATAAATTCAGTGCCAAGTTCGCCGGAAAAAATGGTTGGATCATCCAGTAGATATCTGACTGCCGATGCAGTCCTCTACCTGCATAAAAGCCAAATATGTTCTTGGATGAAATGCTGTTGCCACATCTAGGCAGACGCAGCCCGAAACACCCTACACTGCCTTGATAGAATTACAAAACCGACTTCGAAACTAGGTTGGTGATGCAATTTTAATTTCCCTACAAACTATTTTGCACAGAAGAGACGCTGCTAGCCTGTATCTCTGCTTTATAATTGCAGGTACTAATCTGAGCTTCAACTCCTCAAACTTTTACGAAAACTCGTTTACACAACTAATTTTAACGATTTCCCCCACTCCATATCTGCCTAAATCTAAATGTGGGTTCCATGAAATAAGTTATTTTCTAGAACTGCCCACATGGGAAACTCTGTTCCAGTGGCCTGTTTTCCTACTAACTACAATATTGTCGTCTTCAAATCCAATGTAAACAAGTTCTTGCTGAGATCCTTCTTTAAATGACCAACTTGTACCTAATTACCAGCACTAACGATTACTAAACTATTGCCATTCATAACTACCTTACACCTATTAGCCCTTATTCTCGATTGGGTTTTTGTCTTTAATAAGTAATTACCCCTGCGTAGATTGGATAATTTAGCTAAAGTGTTTATTACATCACGATACTATGAAGTATTATATATTAATCAACATTGTGTTTTAGGGGAAAAACTGGCGGAGTAATATAAATTTTACAAGTCAGTGTAAACATGTTGCTTATTATAATTGTTTGGTTAAGTAACCCAAAACTATGAGTTAAAAATGTTTACTTCATCTCCAAGTTGAGAACGGATAATTTGATAGGGTTGTACGATATTAAGCACAAGAATTCTTGGATGAAATATAGTACGGAAATGATAGGCAGGTATGAAATGTAAAGAATGCAACACTAATTTTGCTTTCGATTTAAATTTGATTCACTATGGTCAGAACTAAGTATAACTTTCAAGACACAATATCGTTTTGTACGGGAATATGTATTCCTGACAAACCAATTCAGACAATATTCAAGGAAATAACGTGCCCTCGTATAAGAGTACCTCAACATTGTCTTAAACACAGAATAAAGGACAATTTCGATTAACTATTTACTTTAGTCTTCAGCTGAATTACGCCAATAGAAACGTTTTCACTTCATTCTCAACACAAAGTGAGTACAGAACGATTGACAAAGCAACTAACCGGAATGCATGTGACCTTCATGGCATAAGACTACTATTACAGATGCATATATTTTTCATTTCCATTTTAGGTACTGGATATGACCTTAAACTATATCCGATGGTAAGGCACCAGCTTGCGGACTTTGGAGAGTGTGAAGCCACCCCTTAATTTGCATTTCTTCCAGGTCCACTCTGACCTGGAATGGTAGTAACTGTTAGGGTCCCAACTATGGGTGAAATAGAAACTGACTTAAAAAAACAAAAAAAAAACAAATATATTCTATTGAAAACTTTTTCTTCAAAATAACTGGATTCGGCATTAAATAACCTGAAAAGGTTGATATGTCGTGAAACAAAAACAAACCAATCAACTATTTCTATTTTAGTAAATATTGATTTGGTTTATATAACATTTTTCAATGTTGATTGCACGGACTATTCTACATATAAAGATTGATTTTTAAAAAGTTTTGTAAGATGAAATTACCGAAATTCTTCAACCGGGTATCATAAATTTAATGTTTAATCTCCAGCGATAACCAGACCAAAGTTGCGAATTATTGAGGACTTCTACCCTATCGTGGCAGAGGGAACGACAGCATAGCACCCCAATGGTTTAGATAAAAGGGTCTTGTTCGAGTTTATCGTGCTTGACAGAAAGATTCCCGCATTTAATACGATACTCCTGAAGAAGAACGGAGGTTACATTGGGCGAAATGTTTTGGGAATAATGCTGAAGATGGGAACAATAGCCAGAATTATCAATATCATGTGTATATTTAAAATGTTATTCTATCCTAGGTAACGCCCAGTTTTCTTGTCTGCTATCGGTATTTACGGTTATTAATTTTGTAAAGTTCTGTCAACGTTCTGATTTTGAAATCTGGCGCAGTCTGTGAAATCTTGTTATCATTAGACAAGCACATTAATTGATGATGCAATACAACCTGTTATGGTTTGTTGTTCAGGCGCTGATAAATCATAAAATTTAAATCATTTCAACTGACAATGCGTGTTGTTAACGTTTATTCTTGGGCAAAGTCAGAAAATAAATTACTGAAACGGATGCATGACATATTTACTATCGGCTCCCGTTGGATTAATTGAAATAATTTCAGAACTCGAGGATTTCAAACAAGATTATAAAAATGAGCTTTAAAACAAATGTTGTTTTTTGTCCTCTGTGACAGTTTAATTAATTTGTTTCGTGTGTTAAATCAAAATGTTTAGTTTTATGGTCGCCTAATTATTTGACAAGAAACTGATTTACTTTCAATTTCATCTGATGAGACAAAGACAAAAAACAACCATGGGAATATATATATATATATATATATATATATATATATATATATATATATATATATATATATATATATAACTACTTCATTTACTCACATAAACCTAATATACGAAAGTATAAATTTATGCGTAAACTTAAAGTATTTACTTCAAAAGTTCTCAATACGTAGGTAGAGCTAGTTAGTAACGCAGAATATTCAGTGTAGCTTAATCGCAATATATATTTTATAAATTACTATATATATATATATATATATATATATATATATATATATATGACTACTTCATTTAATCACATAAATTAATATACGATAGTATAATTTTATGCGTAAACTGTAAGTATTTATTTAAACAGTGCTGAATACATACGTAGGATAAAATATATATGCTGATTAAGCAACACAGAATATTTATCCCTTCCTATATATATATATATATATATATATATATATATATATATATATATATATATATACTTACTGAATTGCCACTAATTCAATCGGTCCAACAACTAAAACAAAATAAACAAACAGAGATTGAATAACTTGAAACTTGAAAATGAAAACAAAGTCACCACACATTCCGATGTTCGTGGTCTATTAAAGACAGATCTAATAAAAACAGTGTGGCAGCAAGCGAAACTCCAATTAAATATTAAGCCCCATTTAAAAAAAAAGCCGCTTAAGATATCCGCAACCACAACAATATCACAATAAAAAAGGTAGATAAAACAAATATATTTGTTATTCTTAAAAAAATTCGTCCACCACGAAAAACTACAAACTATCTTCGAAGACAGCTTCAAAATTAAAAAAAAAATTACCACAACCTTACGACAACCTTACGACAACCTTACGAGAACATTAAAGAAACAAGTAAACAAACTCATTACTAATAATTCCCAAATTGAACTTCCCAAGATGATCGGAAACTGGAAACCTTTGTTATTCATACGGAATTGTAAAAATACATACCACCCCTTACGACCTAACATATCACAAGTTACGACTCCAAACTAAACACTATCCAAAATATTAATGATCTCCTAAGCCCATATTTACCATGTAAATACAGTGTCAAATTCAAATAAGAACCAATGCAAATTCTAAAGCAAAACAACCTGGCATCGCTTCCCTCAACTTTTTAATAAAGAAACTGAGAAAAAAAAACATAGATATAATCCCTGACAACCCGCGCTTCCCTCCTTTAAAAATGAGAAAATAATACTTTAAAAGAATTCTATTATTTCTAGTCGTAATAAGGTACCTCACTACCGTTTTACGACTATAAAGGTAAGATCTATATAAATAGATTGAGTTTCAGTGGGTCCCTTTTTCAGACCGATTTTCATTGCCTTCTACATGAGTGACCATCGGAACTGGAGATTTAATAATACTAGTAAATCCTCCATATATCTACGCTATGTCGATACCATACTAATTCTAACCGATCACAACGAATATATACAAACACTCATGTTGTGGAGACGCCCACTAATTAGCGGACGTGGGTGAACAAGATATAGATAAAGGTATCAAGTCAGCAAGACCGGAGAGCTGTGTTCGAACGCCGGATAGGCAAGACGCATGTGCCGGTTGCTCCATGAAAGACTTTAACACGCTCTCTGCCAGAAAATCTTCCAACTGCAGTACAACTGCACCTTTGTAAATATTTATTATCTTTTCGTCTTAATATATTTGTTTTACCTTTACTTTCTACATTCCTGTTGTTATTGATACAGACACAACAGTGGCGACGGGATTTCGAAAAAAGATTTACACGTGAGAAAATACACTATCAAACTCAACAGTGGTATTCGGAAAATACTTACTCGTCAAAGATTAAAAAAATCATTCGGGAATTCAATGTTTAAAACGCAGCAACTACGAAATTGCCGAACGCGATATTCAAGCGTTGGATACTTGCAAAACACCAAGATTTTTTTTTTGTGGCTACTTGAAAAGGAAATTCAAAACCCGGGACACTTGGAAAAAAAAAAACAGAAAAAAAAACAGCAAGCACTTTATTTCAAAGTGCCCACGAGAAAAACACTTGAAAGTTACAGTAACCCTTTCTGCAAAGTGCACAAAAAAGTCTTTCGCTAGGATACCGTGAACTTATAGGTAGACTGTTTTGAAAGACAAAGTATTTTTTTTCTCAGTGTACTATGAAGGGATGTTTTTTCTTTCTTGTACGTAATTAAAAACGTAACGAAGGAATCGGTTGTTCGTAGTTATTAAAGAAAGGAAATTGTAAAAGTGACTGATTTACTTATTTGAAAAACAAAATGGAGGAGCTTATCAAGTTATTCGCGGAAATGCAAAGGCGTCAACAAGAAAGAGACGAATTACAGAAAAAAGAATACAAGAAAGAGACGAAAGAGAGAATGAACGGCTTCTTAAATGTATAGAGCAAATGCAACTTGGTCAAAAAGATTTGTTGGAAAGATTAACGGCTAATTCTGCACAGGAAAACAATACGACTTTTTCAAACGCAGCAATTGCGAATAGCATAGATGTGTTCACGTACCTACTGTAGATATATGGACGATTTACTAGTATTATTAAATGTCCAGTTTCGATGGTCACTTATGTAGAACTCAATGAAAATCGGTCTGAAAAAGGAACCCATTGAAACTTTTGAGGCATACTTCAAGAGATATGAAGATATTTTCGAAACAGATTGCGAAAGCTGGTCAAACGCAAAGAAAGTAAGTTTATTAATTCGAAAGCTTGGTACCAGTGAACATTGCAAATTTGTTGATTTCATATTGTCAAGAAGAAGGAATCAGTTTGACTTCGCTGAGACCGTAAAACTTCTTAAGGCGTTATTCGGACCGAACAAGAGATGGTCGTGTATGAACCTTAAAAATACAGAGGAGCAGGACTACCTGACATATGCGTCAATACTGAATAAACACTGCGACAATTTTAAATTATCGGAACTTACAGTGGACGACTTCAAATGTTTAATTTTTTGCACAGGGGCTAGTTTCTACAAAAAATTCAGAGATCCGAAGACGCGTTCTCTCAAAATAAGAGACAGAACAAGGTCTCACACTGCAAAAGTTAGTAGAAGATTGTCAAAGGGCAGTATCACTTAAAAAAGACTCCAGAGATATAGAAGAAGAAGGAGTGTCGTACATAAGGAAGATTAAAAAATCTGGCAGAAACGCAGGGCAAAGAAAGTGTGAGACTCGTCAAAATCCAAAAGATTACGCGAGTTATAAATACTCAAACTCTAATAACAGAAAACGAAATTACGATTCAAGTCCAAGGAACTATAGAAAATAAGAGCCAAGTTATAATTGCGAAAGATGTGATGAAAAACATTGGGGAAAGGATTGCCCTTACAAAAATTGCAGATGTTTCAGTTGCGACAAAGTCGGACATAAGAGTATTTGTTGCAGAACAAAATATAGAGTACACCAAATGAGAACAAACGACAAAGAGAAAGACAATGTACGAAAATATGTGTTGGTTAATATTTTCGGCAAACAAATAAAATTTCAACTTGATTCTGGAGAAGATTGGTCGGTAATAAACGTTAGCACTTGGAAAAAACTGGATAAACCGACTCTGAAAAAGTCAAGTAAGGGTGCAAGAACGGTTACAGGAGACGAAATCAAATTCGAAGAAGAAGTCGTCCTAGCCATTAAATGGCACGACGAAGAAATTGAAAATCTTCGTAATTAAAGAAAGCGAGAATTTATTGGGAACAGATTTTATTGCAAAATTCAACCTTTGGGATAAACCGATGAACGCTTTTTGTAAAAAAATAACCAGCTGCACCACAATGTCAGAAAATATTAAAAATGAACTAAAGAATGAATTCCCAGAAATATTTACTACGGGACTGGGAAGATGTAATAAATTTAAATCTTCGTTCGAGCTAAAAAAGGATGCAACAGCAGTATTTAAGAAAAAACGGAACGTGCCGTTCGCCGGATTAAACAAAATAGATAGCGAATTAGACAGACTTGAAAGAACGGGCATTTTATCAAAAATCGAAACTAGCGTTTGGGCACCGCCTACGGTGTACGTAAAGAAGAAATCGAAACAAATTCGAGTCTGCGGAGACTTTTCAACCGAGTTAAATAATATGCTACAAGATCACCATTACCCTTTACCAAGCCCGGAAGAGATTTTTGCCAAACTAAATGGCGGGGTATTTTTTTTCAAAAGTAGATTTGTCCGACACCTATTTGCAAATTCCGATAGAAGAAAAATGCTCAAAGATTTTATGCATTAACACACACAAAGGGTTATTCAAGTATAACCGATTACCGTTCGGGATAAAAGTCGCGCCGGCGCTATTCCAGCAAGGAATGGACACAATGCTGAACGGTTTAGATTGTGCTTGTGCATACCTGGATGACATAATCATAAGGAGCGCGTCCATAAGTGACCATAGAGCATTTAAAACAAGTGTTCACAAGAATAAACGAGTACGGATTCAAGGTGAAAGAAAACAAATGTGAATTCTGTCTAGACGAAATCAAGTATTTAGGACAAATAATAAGTAAAGATGGTCGACGTTCTGATCTAGAAAGAGCGATAGCAATTAGGAACATGCCAGCACCACATAACGTGACGAGTTTACAGAGCTTCTTAGGTCTCGCGAACTACCACCACGTATTTATCAACGGCATGCACGACCTAAGAGCTCCGCTGAACGAATTATTAAAGAAAGAAACACCATGGATATAAACATGTCAAGACTCATTTGAAGAAATTTAAAAGACTTTGACGAGAGATTTATTCTTAACTTATTACGACCCAAAATTACAAATACTACCTAATCATAGTAGATATTTTTTCCAGATGACCGGAAGTAAAGAGGGTCAAAAACCCAACGACAGATAACACAATAAGTTTTCTGCATGAAATATTTGCACGTTTTGGGGTACCAGACATTGTAGTCACAGATAACGGAACACAATTTACTTCAAGTGTTTTCAAGGATTTTTGTGAATCGTTTAAACCATATAACTACACCACCGTTCCATCTAAGATCAAATGGATTAGCGGAAAGGTTCGTAGATACGATAAAGCGTGCCCTTAGAACATCGACGGATAAAGCATTACAACAGTTCCTGAAAATATACAGGATAACTGAAAACCCAAATACACCGTCGAAATTATCGCCAACAGAATTTATGTTTGCGAGAAAAATAAAATCACCATTTGATAAATTAATACCAAAGAAAGCAGTCGTATATAAAACGACACACACATCACGTAAAAGATTTAAACCTGGTGATCAGGTATATTTTAAATGTTTTAAAACTAATATGTCATATTGGGAGTCGGGTACGGTAGATAAACGTATCGGCGACTTGGTCTACGTGATAAAAGGTCAAAAAGGATACACAAAAGACACCAAAATCAATTGAGAAAACGTCATAGGAAGGACAACGAACATGACAAACCTGAGTAACAGGAAGATCTAATTGATATAGTATACGAAACGATTGATATTGAACCACCACAGACCATACCCGAACCGAGGAGATCGGGAAGGAAAAGAAAGGCTATAGACCCAATGATAATGAACCCCAAAAGGAAAAGATATTGAAATCTACACGACTTCATATCGATGGAGGGGGGTGTTGTGGAAACGCCCACTAATTAGCATACGTGGGTGAACAAGATATAGATAAAGGTATCAAGTCAGCAAGACCGGAGAGCTTTGTTCGAACGCCGGATTGGCAAGACGCATGTGCCGGTTGCCCCATCTACCAACTGCACCTTTGTAAATATGTATTATCTTTTCGTCTTAATATATTTGTTTTACCTTTACTTTCTGCGTTCGTGTTGTCATTGATACAGACACAACAACTCAATAATCCGTTCCAAAGTTAACTCCATACTAAAATACGACATAGAACTAAATGTTAACAACATTTATTTTCCTTGACGTTCTCATAGATACTTTCAACAATATATATATAATCAGCACCCCTAACTACAAAAAATTCACCAGCGTTAACGCCTGCCTTCTAAATTCTGAGAGCGAATGCCCTCGCCTTTGAAAAATAACAACCATAAAAAAATCCTTCTTAACCGCGCCAACCTAATCTTTTCCGTTGAATAATACACAAATAGTAATACCCCACGACACCAAAATCCTAATACCATTAATCTATTCAACTGTAACCAAATAGAACCGGGTTTTAAATTCGAAGAAAAGTCCATAAAAATATTATCCACCACTGGCAAAATCTAGTAGTATAACCCAATGGCCCCCTTGCTCTCAAACCACTAGAACGAACCTACGTAATCTATACGTTCAAATTATACGTTGGTTACGTCTGTTGTATTACGACTACCCTCTCATTTCGCTTTGATATGCATAACATAGAACAAAGTGCAATATTTAGAAAAACATAACCTCCACTGCTCAAAAAAAAATTATAGTCAGTAATACTCGAACAGGATAAGTCGAACAGGATAAGTCGAAATAAATTCCAAGAAATATAAAATACTTTAAACTATATTAATTAAAACGCAAAAAACTGCCCCTTATTACATCACATTTCAATCCAGCAAAAACACATTAAAATGCCTGTTGCAACTCCGCTTCCTTCCTGGCCCGTCCCGTACCACAAAAATGGTAACCACCTTTTCATACACTGAGCACCTGCTGCTCACACTCATTCACAACTGCTAGTATATAAAACCCCTCTTAAACCTCCTCGCATTAATAATGACACAGCTCCCCTCAAGATGTTTTCTTCGAAATAAGAAAGCAACACCGCGCCAACTCCAAACTGCATATAAAACTTATATCAAATCTTTCGGGCCCAAAGCTAAACATATCATCAGAAATTAAAAACAAAACAACTTAAGGATCTAATCAAAAGACATCTCTCTCTTGTATTTCACAATATTTGATTAAATATATATTAAAAAAATTTAAAGTAATATTTTTATAAGTAAAATGTATGTTTGTTCGTAACCGATAATCTAAAATACTACTGAACCGATTTCCTTAATATTTTGCGATAGCATTTTTAGCTTACCTAAGCGTGTTTTTATATATTTAAGATTAAAAAATATTACAGTCTTAACAAAATAAAAAAAATAAATTTTCGAACTCCTTCTTCGTCGATAAAGTTGATCGTTTTAAACCCGACAAAAACTTTTTTTGTCATTTTTATTATCGATTGTTGTACTATTTCGTTTTATATTAATATTGTTTATTTTTATATATTTACTATCGAATAATAATAAATAATAATAATCAAAATTCCTGTCTTAACAATACCGAAAGATTTGTGGCTTTACTATTAGTCACATGCGGAAAAAAAACTATTTTTCTTTCCAATCGCGTATTCGTTGCATTGTTTACTTTTTTCACTTTAAAAATTGTCACAAGAACAAGACGGCAGGCCTTTGTTTCTTTTATTTTTGTTACATATTTTCTTATCTGGTGATTTTATTATATTTAAATTTTTTATTCAGTATTTTACTTGAGTATCGTTGTTATGCTTTGATAATCGACGACAATTGAAAACCAGCGGTTAATGCGATGTTTCGAGCTAAGCCTAGCGGCAAGTTGTTTACGTCTGGTTCAAATGCTACACAAATACCGGTCGGTTTTTAATGTCTACGTGAATGAGACATTGTGCTCAGCACTTTTCGGCTCTGGGTGCTCTCGCACCGTAGTGAGTGCGGGCCTCTGCCGCACTTGGAAGAAAAAGACTACTAGATTAACCACCCTCAGTGGAGCGACGCGGACATGTTGCGGGGTGGGCACTGTCAACATTCGCACTAAAACTGGAAATTCAGCTAACATTTAAGCGCTGGTAGTACTCGAGAAATCGCTCAGCTTTGACCTGATCCTAGGCTATGATGCCACCAGAGCCCTAGGTGGTGCTCACATTACGCAGACGGGGGCGATACAGTTTCAGAAGAAGGTTCCAGTGTGTGCTGCTTTGAAGTTTGATCAGCCAGGAAACAGCCAAACTGCGAAAGGAGGTAAAAGAGTACCATGTGCCCGACCAAATGAGGCCTACATATGAAGAGTAACTTCGTGATTGGATCAAGGGTGGCTGGTTGATTCCCTACCCCTATGAGAAACTTAGACCTCCTAAAGGCCTGATTCCGCTGATGGCAGTCGTTCAGCACAACAAAGTAAAGATGAGACCAGTGATGGACTGTCGCGAACTGAACGCGCATGTTGATGTATTCACGGCAGATGCTGACGTTTGTGCCAGCAAGTTACGAAAGTGGCGCCAGAACGTTTGGTGAATGGCGCTCATGTCTTGGGCCTGAACGTTCGACAGGAGCGAGGAACTTTGAAATGGAGGCGCGGAACTGCAGTTACTGAGGTGCCCGATATCTTCACGAGGCGAGCAATATTCTCCCTATGTGGAAAACTTGTGGGACACCTACCAGTGTGTAAATGGAATCGCCTGGAAACAGCCATCATAAAAAGGAGGGCAAGCGCAGTCACCAAATGTTAGGATGAGGAAACAGCCGACGATCTGTTGGTTTTCATGGTGAAGGAGACCATCGCAAGAGTAAAGTAGGAGCACCCGGCTAAAGGAGACTGGTGCGTGCAGGGAAACAAACGAAATGTGTGGGTGAATGCGACCTCTTTGGCAATTGGTGTGCTGTTGGAGAAGAATGGTGCTGCGATTGAGGACGCTTGCTGGTTGCGACCGGCGAGTGACGCTGCTCATATCAACCTGGAAGAGCTCGATGCGGTGATAAAAGGTATCCACCTGGCACTCCAGTGGAAAGTCAGGAAATTACGTATACACACAGATTCACTATGCGTGTACCACTGGATATCAGACACACTGATAGGCAAGACTAGGGTGCGCACTAAGGCAGCCAGCGAGATGCTGATCAGACGGAGGTTGGAGACCGTAAAAAAGCTGGTAACAGAGTATAACCTGTCTGTGGTTTCGGTACTGGTCATTTCAAATTGCAACCTTGCTGATAGGCTCACTCGATTGCCACAGAGATGGTATGACACCATGAAGAAGAAAGCCCAACCAGTACCATTATGTGCCGCTTCTATTAAGGCGGCGGATGAAATCAGGAAGATACACCACCTCAGTGGACACTCCGGAGTGAGAGGGACATGTTATTTTGTGGAGTTATCCAATCCGTCGGTGTCCAAAAGTGCAGTGAAAGCGGTAGTCAGGAATGCGAAACATGGCAGTCAATCGACCCCGCCCCGGCCAGATGGCGGAAAGGTCAGCTGGGAGTAAGCACGACTTGGAGCCGACTGGGTATGGACAACCCACTACGGCAGTCAGCACCTCCTCACCCTGATGGATTGTGGACCGACAAGGTTTGCAATCTGGCGCCCGTTAATAAGACAGGATTCCTCCAGTGTAATCCGTGAATTGGAGTCCATATTTTATGAAAGAGAGCCGTCTTAAGAGATACTCACAGACAATGACATGCCCTTCTGCAGTGAGGTGTTCAGACGTTTCGTAGATAAGTGGGGGATCCCGCTCAGACACAGATGTGCATATGTACCTAGTGGCAACGGCATAGCAGAGCGGTGCCATCGAAGCGTGAAGACGATCGCAGCAAGAAAACAATGCACGATCACAGAGGCAGCCTATAGAAATAATGCAACTCCAAAGGATGGCATGACTGCTGCAAGCGCACCCACCAATGCGATCCATTGCTATCGAGTGCGCATCAAGGACATTGACGCCCGTTTGCCTAATCGGCAGGAAACCCGAGGGCTGTATAAGTTAGGGAACACTGTTTGGGTGAAGCCTCGCAATAATCGATGCACCAGCAGCTGTCAAAGAGGGCGAATCACTGGCATCATCTGTGAGCAAGCCGTGCTAGTCAATGGTACTCCACGCCATTTGAAAGATATCCGGCTTGCCCTGAATACGAACAAGTTAGCGAGTAGCAGTGATGGTGAATCATTCAATGATTACCTGTGGATCCGTCCAATTCCCCGCGATGGTAAAACTGTGAACCCCAACACTGATGGCGATAGTTCCAGCACTCCTTCTGAGAGCTCCGACGAAGATGAAGTAGTACAGCCTGATGGTATGACTCTACGCCCTAACGCTGACGCTAATGGTTCCGACACATCTTTTGAGAGCGCCAATGAAGATGAAGTTGTCCAGCCAATCCCCCTTCGTAGGAGTGCCTGCAACAAACGACCGCGTCCACCATGCCAAATGTGTGATCTGGAGACCAGGGGGGAGTGTAGAGTTGAATGTAATAATCAAAGAGGAAAGCACCCCCGAGTGTGTGTCGTGCGGTCATACAACTTACCTTTGGATGGGATCTGAGAGAAAGAGAAATTAAAGATGGCAGCCATGGATTTATAAGATATAGTCTTGTGGAATCTCACGAGATCTCATCTTCCACTGCACATTTATGAACATGGAATGTGGTCAGTTTTCTGATAAAATGTCTGTTGGCAGAGGCAGTGGGGAGAGACGTACTGGAAGGTGAGAGAGAAAGTTGTCAGTGACGAATTCTAGCTGGACTTTTTCGTATTGTATTTGGTCTATTTTGTTTTGCTGTTTACCAGCCCATTTAACATCACTCTGTCTCACTCTCCATTAATCTCTACCTCTCTCTCTCTCTCTCTCTCTCTTTCCCTCTATCTTTCTCTCTCTCCCCCTCTCCATCTCTCTTTAAGACCTTTCTCTCTCTAACTCCTATTATATCTATACCCCTCTCTCTCTCTCTTCCTCTGCACCATCCTATTTCAAATTCTGCAAAAGTACCGGTCGGTTTTTATGTGTGAAAAATCAAGTTTCCCAAAACTCTTCCTTTCTCTCTCTATCGCTTTCTCCATCCATCTATCCCTCCCTCTCTATCTTTCTCTATCACCGCCTTCATTTCTATTTGAGCGCCTTTCTCTCTTTTACTCTGACTATTTCTCTCTCCTCCTCTCTCTTCCTCTCTATCTCTTCCTCTCTGTCTCTAACTTTCTGTCTCTCCGTCTCTATCTTTTAGTCCCTCTATCTTTCTCTATCTCCCTCTGTTTTCTATTTCCGTGTCTCTTTCCTTTTTTCTAACTCTATATCTCTATCTTCCTCTCCATCCCTTTGTAAGATCTCATCCTATTTTAGTCACGGATATTACTTACAGTGAATAAGGTATTGTCAAAATATGAATAAATCTTATTTTGGTCACCTAAATTACTTACAGTGATTAACACATTGACAAAACATGGATAAATCCTAGTTCAGTCACTTAATTTACTTTGTGAATAAGGTATTTTCAAAAAATGGAAACATCTTGTTTTAGTTATACAGTGAGAATAGAAAGTTATTTAAATTACTTCCAATTAGAACAGCACTAGGAGGAACTGGTCAAACCTTTCTAATTACATTGATTTTTGCAGCTATTCGATCACAAAGCTACATAGCCTTAGATCTTGTATCATGCGGAATAGGTGCGACCTTACTTACAGGCAGAGGAATTACGCATTCTCCATTTAAATTACTATTAAACATTCCATTTTTATTAACTCTCATGTTCAATATTTCCAAACATTTAGCATGGGGAAAATATTGCAGAAATACAAACTTATTGTTTAATTGAATGCACCAGGACACAGAATATCACTTGAGCCTCTCGATCGATCTTTGAAAGCTTTGCATATCAATATCAGACGATTTGAGAATGCAGTAATATTGCTTACAGGAGATATCAGGCAAATGCTACATGAAACTCCTCAATCAACACCAGTAGATGAAATAAATGCTTCAAATACGTTACTTTTAGGCGCCATGTGAAGACATGAATCTTAACTCAAAATATGCGTGTCCATTTGCAGAACAATCGATCCTCAGAGAAATTATGCATTAATTGTTGGAAGTTGGGAACGGAAAAGAGCCGACTTATCCGAGTTAAGAGTGAATTACGTTCCCTCATAACTTCTGTAATTTAGTTACATCAAAGGAAGACTTGCTAAAATAAGTTTTTCAAGAATTCCAGCTGGATGAGTAAACGAGCTATTCTCGCAGCTAAATAAAAGACTTCCATGAACTTAACAGTATTATTCAGTGAGGTTCTCACATACAAGTGCGTCGACATTTTGTGGAAACATACGGAGTAATTCATTATCCAACAGAATTTTGAATTCACCAGATTTGCCACGAACTGCACGTACTGCAATTGAACATTGGCGTACCAATTATTATGCTGCAAAATATAAACGAACCCAGGCTTTGCAATGGCACATGGCTTGCACTAAAAAATAAATGAACAACATCATAGAAACAACATTCTTGACAGAACCTTTCAAATGGTGAAGATGTCTTCATTCACCGCATTCTTATGATTCCGTCGGATACGCCATTTCAATTTAGAAGATTGTAATTCCCAATTCGATTGTCGTTTGCGATCGCTATCAATAAATTACAGAGACAATCTTTTCAATTATGTGGCTTACATCATCACACTGACTTTTTCTTATAATGTAAATTAATGTTGCGTGTTCAAGAGTCAGTAAACCAGAAAATCTCTATATAAGCTTAGAAAATAGAAGAAAAATTATGTATCTACACGTATTTGAAAATGCGGTATATAAAAAAAAGGATTATCTCATTCTGAGATTTTTTCTATTTCACCAAATTGAGCCACTACAACGCGTGGAAGCGTACAGCTAGTACACACACAGATATATATATATATCTATATATAAATGTATATATATATATATTTCGATTCTAGCTTAAGGTAGTTGCCTATCTAGCCGACCTGATGAGCTGTGATACAGCGAAACAGTAACGTCTGTTGATGAATATAATGCTCCCTATCTTGGGTTGAGCATATTGCCTTTAGCGTATTATGCGAGGCTCTTTGTGTAAAGAAATCGAGCTTAGGCATTTGGACGATGTCAAAACATCGTTAATTCACTACCTGCAAAACAGCAACCGTATATCGTAATGGGAATACGTCTGAATGCCATTTGGGCGGTCGGGTTCCGATCCTAGCTTAAGGTAGTTGCTGTCTAGACGCATTGATGAGCTATGATACAGTGAAACAGTACTGTATGTGGACAACTCTCTCTCTCTCTCGCTCTCTCTCTCTCTCTCTATATATATATAGAAGGTATTTGCAGCTTTTTTAAAACCAATTTTCGAATATTTAATCATTTTCAAACGCATTTAAGTTCGTATTGATGGATTGATTTTGCTATTTCTGTTACTGAGTTAAGTGAAAAATAGATGCACTTGATATAATAATTAAGTAATTGGTTTTGTGATGCGAAACAGATATTGTTAAGATTTGTAAGCGTCAACTGAATTAAATGAATAAATTGTAAGATGGTAAATATAATGAAATGTCGAATATAGACTTAATTATTCATTATATATATGTATATATATGTATATATATATCCCTCTCTATTTATATATATATATATATATATATGTACAATAAGATTTTAGTATTTCCTAAATATTTAAACGCATTAACGTACTGCCCATTATATGATGATTGTGTATCGAAAATATTGTAAACGTTGCAATCTTTTCTAATACTACACATATAAATCTCAAGAGTAGACTTATAAATTAAGGGTGGGGTTGGGACATCCCCTATCCCTCAACACTATTTAGGGTAGGTTAGTTATTTTTTAGAGCATATTGTTTAGTCTTAATAGTAAAAATTAATTATAATTTGTATATTGTATTGTAATATATATATATATATATATATTTTGAAAATAAATAATTAAGATTATATAATATATATTACAATTGTGTCGCGTGTCGTTCTTTTTGTGTCTGCCATAAATATCTTAAGCCAAATGAGGGGACCCTGAAGACGAAAGAAGAAGATTCCAGCCAGAATGCTACCAGAGTGGTCCCGAGAGAATGAAAGAAGCCACCCACTTACAGCCAACATTTCAGGTATGCTTTTCCTCTTGATACTCAGGCCCTAATTACTGACCAACCTTCACATCATCATGGGACCGTTTCTAAGACATTTATTTTAACACGTGTTATAGGGAGGATATTGATAAATATGCTTTCATATAAACTAGCGGGGGGTACCTGGCGTTGCCGGGTGTTTTTGGGTGTGTGTGGTCGCGGGTGGGTGTGGTATTAATGAAAACCTAAGAATAAGCCAAGTAAAAAAAACCCAGAAAAACGACCGTTAAAAAATCTGAAAAAAAAACACGTGAAAAATGGCTTATATAACCCTGCTTCAATATCAAAATTTAAAAAATCGAACAACAAAAAAAGATATCTCACACCACGATTCGAACACAAAACGTTTAGATAATGATACCGCGCTCTAAGTAACTGAGCTAAGACGACGTCATCGGAAATGTGTCGCTTTTTCAAATATTTAAAGTAAATCAGGTTACGACGTCGTATGACGCATGCGTAGAAGCGAACTCGTCATGAAAGGACGGTTTTTGCTGACCCCCCTGTAGAAAACTACTGATTTCAGGGTGAAGGAATTAACGTTTTTGACCAATTTTTCAATATTAGTCGGCCGAAGGTTGGTAGTTTAAAATGATACCGATTCGGGTAAAATCCGTGACCCGTGTGGAAAGTTTTTGCGAGACATACAAACACACATACATACATACAAACAAACACACATACTCACATACAAGCACGCGTTTTCGCTTTTATATATATAGATGATTTTCGAGTCAACATTTCTGTGGAATGTACAAAATTTTCACTAAACTTTAGAAAAGGTCAAATTATTATATATTAATTACAGGAGGGAACACATGAATTTTACCAACATCCCTAAGTTAATTTTGTTTTCGGTGGAACAAACCAGATTTGAACTTGGCACACTATGATTGTCAGTACGTGTTCTTAATAACATAGTCACTTCCCAGACGATGTTGTGTGATAGCATATTTTCTATAATATCTAGATTAATAAAAAAGCTACAAATATATATGTGCAATCGTGCAGTATATTGACAAAAGGTTTCTATTATGTTATAAGCACTGTGTAACTTAAAATTATAAACGGCCATATAATGAATCAGATGTTTACTGGGTCCAAAACACGAATATTTGTCTAAATGTTTTCATATCGTAGATGCATTTTTACGCAACAGCCATTACATAAACATTAAATTCTTCAAAATATTAAAAAAAAAATCCTCTGTTAAATTATGAAGTTTTTGTTTTCTTGTACAAAATATTATATTTAAAATTGTTTTAAAAATTAATATTTTATAATTACTAACGTTTAACACCTTTATAATTGTAGTGCATCAGGTCACTATATTCTGAAAAATACTCCCCCTGGTAATTTGAATAATAATAATAATAATAATAATAATAATAATAATAATAATAATAATAATAATAATAATAATAATAATAATAATAAGATATTAGCGAAATAAGCGATTTAATTTATGCAGTCATAAGACCATAAATTAAGTGAGGATTTAATCATTCGAAATTGCTTTACGTATATATTTAAATATTTTTGTGAAATCGATTCAATGACTTTCTTAGAGTCTCAAGAGACAACATACCTTGTACAGCGACTCCCTAGTATATCAATATTTACACAAACTTTACTACTCTTGTCAGGTACATTGGTTAGGTCTAGTGGAAAAATGCCGTCTATGATAATTGGAAACGATGTCGAACTAAGCAAAAGAAATTGGTGCTTATTTTTTATCTGTCCCCGAACTTATTTAATATATAATTAGAACAATTCTCCATCTATATAAGATCCAGGTACGTCCAAGGATGGAGTACTGTTGCCACATCTGGACAGGAGCTGCTAGAAAGGACTTATCCTGCCTTGATAGAGTTCAAAATAGACTTCTTAGCCTTGTGGGAGATGTCCTTTTCTCTTCCCTGCAACCTCTTTCTCACAGAAGAGATGTGGCGAATTTGTCCCTGCGTTATCGTAATTTTCATGGCAAGTGCTCGGCTGATCTCCATTCTATGGCCCCCTTCGCCAAACTTTCACGAGAAACACTCGTCTAGCAGAACACACTATCACTAGTTTCGCCCACTCTTTATCTGTGCCTAAACATAAGCGTAGATTCCATGAACAAAGCTTCTTTCTTAGAACTGCACGCCTATGGAATTATCTGTCGTTTTTCTGCATTCCAGCTGACTACAATATGGTTGTTTTCAAGTCTAACGTAAACAAGTTTTTGATTAGCCGTTCTATATAAGTTAACAAATTTACCGAATCTCCATTACTAACGGTTACTATATTGTCCAATTTATACTGTACACTCTTTAACCCTTATCCTCGAGTGGCATCTTGGCCTTGATAAGTGGCGATGCCTATGTAAAAAAAAAGAAGGAATTAGTATTAGCAAAGGGAGGCAGTGGCTATCACAGTACTTGAACAGAATAAGTCGAACCTACATTCTCTCTATAATCTAAGTGTCTCAAGTGGTTGGATTCTACTAAATAGATGATTAACATGTTATGTGAGAGTAGCCTACCATGAAAGACTAGAAGTATTTGAAATACCCGTCTTGACCGATAGTTTATGATTGCTCTTCACCTACAATCAGGTCCTTGGCATGAGTAGTACTACAACATTATCTACGATGGTATAATCGGGTTACTTCGTGCTTTTAAAGCAGAACTTATGTGATATACACGCTTTTCTTAGTGGACATTAAGCAGAATCAACAAAAAATATATCAATTTGACAAGAAATGTCTTGTGTGTTTTAACTTTTAAATTCAGATGAACATATATCGGCTCAAATAAACATTTCTTGATCGAAATAAGCATTATCAAAATCAAAACAGCTTTGTCAACGCAAAAATAGTGTATTCATACCAGTAACGTAAGAATCTTGCGTTCTGGTGGCGATGGATCGCTGAAAGCGTTCTTTATATCACCTAGGTTTTTGAAGCATTTCTCAAGCAGAAAGTTTTCAAGATGACTGAAATAGTGGTAGTTACTAGGGGAGAGGTCTATAGAGTATGGCGTATGAGGCTGAGTTTCGTAGCCCAATTCATACAACTTATTCTAGGTCGGTTTAGTAACGTTCGGTCGGGTATTCTCGTGGAGGAGAATTGCGACTTTTCTGTTTACTAATGCCGGGTGTTGTTGTCGAAGTTTCTGATGCATTTCATATCCATTTGTAGACAGTACTTCTCCACTGTAACGGTTTCGCCTAAATTTAAAAAAAAACTGTAATCGATAAGACTGGTCACAAACAACCAAAAAGTCAGCATGACTATTCTTTTGGCAAACCTTTGGGTTCCAGAAGTGTCGTAGCGTTTCGTCAACGTCCAACCACTGAACGGAGCATCGCGGGTTGTCGAAAAATAAACACACATTTCATCGCAAGTCACAATTCGGTTAGGAAACGGGTCGTTCCTGTTGCGTTGAATATTTGATGATGACACTTCATAACGGCGTTTTATTTGTTGTCGTTCAATCGTAAGGCAGCCATTTATCAAGTTTTTTTTTGTCTTTCCAATATCTCTTAAGTGGTTGGGAATCGTCGTATACGTTTCATCTAATTAAGAAGCAAGTTCTCGAACAGTTGTGCGTACAGTGGCTTCAATTAAGTCTAATAATTGATCGTAGTCAACAACTGATGGCCGACTATGTTCATCATCTTAAAGACTCTCGTCGGCGGCAGGAACTCCCTTAAACCACCATTGAAATGTGCGTTCAGTAGTTGCCCATGTGCTAACATTTTATTGATATCACGAGCTATTTCAGCATCTTTTCGGCCTAGTTTGAATTGAAATATAAAAAAATCCATCTTGTATTCGACGTTCTAAAAGGCAGAAATAATTATTTTTAAACGATTGTAATTTAAACAATTAGAAAGAGCGAAACACAATATTTAAAATGGCATATACAGTAAAGGTATTATAACGAAAACTTATACGAAAATACATCATTTGAAATAGAAAATGAAACCTAATATAGAACACCCGTTAATTAGGAATAGCTTACCATCTCATGTTACCTTTTTTCCGGGTTACAACGCATGGATTACTATAATTTTAATCGTGGTGTAAGTCCAGGAAAAAAGATGATCAATTTAATTGAAAAAAAAATGCTGTTACATGAATAGTAAATTGCAAGTAACCACTATTGGAGTATTCCATTTAAATTTTCAAAGTTGATGGGAGATGCCTAAAATAATATATGAGGTAAGCAGAAAAATTATTACGTAACCTTATAGTGCGCAGATATGTGAATACGTCTAGAATGGCTCAGCATTTAGAATGAGCTTAATAAATAAAGGATAGTCAACGAAAAAAATATACAATAAATGCCTAGGTACTTGTCCAGAACTCTTCCTTGTTATAAAAAGAAAATAATGTAAAGTCCGTATGATGGAATTGACCGTTGTGCGAAGAATATATCGCATAAAAAAGTTAACCAAGTCGATATATTTCTATCAAAAATAATTTAAAAAAAACATTCTTGCTTTATTAATGCCCCCTCTCAGCATGTAAAACATCGCCTTCTAAAATGTCGGAAGTTTGAATTATTTGGAGTTCTCTCTCTCTCTCGTACGTCTAACTTATTTAGAAAATGCTATCGCGAGACAGTGGTTTCTAAGCTAGTCATAACATATATGTTTCTTATTGGTCCACTGACTTATTCGGATCTTTAATTTAGAATTCCCCCTTGCCCGTTCGTTGGTTAGCTCATAAAGTTTACAATAACTACTCATTACATTTTTCTGAAATTGTGCATAAAGTTACAAATAAGCAAGGCAGGAAATGAAACATTCTCGGATTCATGAAAAAAATCGGTTGCGACCCCATGGGGGTAAAAATTGGTTCAAATGGCCAAAAAATAGCACTTTCCGGGACATAAAATGATTCCCTACTCTTAGATTTTGCTGAAAATTACTCAAAAGCAATACCATGTGGACATATATATGGAAACGTCATATTTGTACAAAGGGAAAATTCTAGTTGCATCCCCAAGGTTTCAAAACAGGCCAAAATGGCCAAAAATCACACATTTCAAGACAGAATATTTTTTTGATAATTAGATTTTGTTGAAAATTATCCAAAACCAAGACCACATGATATACATCTAAAAACATAATATTTGACCGTGGGAAAATTCTGGTTGCCTCCGCTGGGAATCAAAATGTGTCAAAAAGAGGTAAAAATAAATCTTCTCGGTACATAGAATATTTTCCGACCATTAGATTTGGCTAAAAATTACCCAAAAGCAAGATCACGTGATATACATCTGGCAGCATAATATTTTATACTGGGGACATTTTGGTTTCGTCCCCTGAGGGGCAAAAAGGAATAAAAATTCCCCAAATAGCCCAAATTAGACAATAATATCACATGTCGTACATAGAATCTGTTTTAACCATTATATTTTGCTGAAAATTGCCCAAAAGCAAGACAAATAGATATACATCTGGAAACGTAATATTTGAAGGTGACAAAATTCTGGTTGTGTCTCTAAGAGGATAAAAGAGGTCCAAAATGAGTGTTTTTTAAAGTCCAAAATCGCAAAAAAAAATTGCCTCACACTAATTTTAATTTCTACGTTGAATCTGAAGAAAACTTGTTTTTTTGGCACTATGCATTATACGAACTGCACAATTTCTAGAAGGGATAAGTCCAATTTCCTCTCGGAATAGTCACAAAACACCCCCTTCCATGTTAAAGAAGGTTTCTAAATAATTACGTTCAAAAGAACATTACACTTAAACTTTACATTTACCAACACAATCATTGAATTGTTTCTTCGTCTAAATTTAATAAATAATCATTCTATCTTTGACAAATAGCATTCAAATTAAATAAATAAAATAAATAACATCAAAATACTTGAGAACCTTAAGTTACTGTATAAAAATGTATCAAAATATAATTGTAAAAACATTTATTGGACGAATGCATTTTTTGAATTAACACAAGATTACTTAGACTTTTGGCTAGGAGCAAAGTGTATAATCTGTTTTGATACTACACATCCTCTTTTCTCTCCTCAGTCAGCGGAAGAAAATTTCATCAGCTAATATATGACAATAATATATCCATGTAACTCTAAGCGAGTTGAACCGACTTTCTCTGAAGAGAAATCATCAAAGGGAATATTGAATACACCGTGGTCGCCAGTCGCATTTAAAAATCCTGGAGCTAAACATTTTAACTCGGCTGAGGCTGCCCCCTTTGTAGTCAGGGACTCGAAATTTGGTGCAACCCGCAAGGAGGCTGTTCCATCAGCAGGTCCAATGTATCTGGGGTGCTGTATTGCTATCTTATATATGAACATTTGTACCCTATACGCTTTCCGAAGACACTAGCATATATACGCAAATTTTACAAACTAATTCTGGTTTACAAAATGTATGTTTTTTCATTTATTATTTACTTATATTTTACTAATCTTTTTTTTTCTTACATGATGCCCCAAAATAATTTTCCAAAAAGTTTACCATAACCATTACTGTTAAAGCTAATTGCGTAATCATTATAATAATTAGTGTTATTATTAGTATTAATAATATTAATTTGTAGTATATATCCTCTTGATATAGCCACTAATAAACACATTTTCTAATGAATTAACTACGAATGATTTTCTTTGTTGCAAAAACGAAGGCCATTGTTTTTTTAGTATGACTAATGTGAAATTCTAACAGACCGTCGCCTAGCGTCTTATAGATAAATCCCATTCAATCAATCTGGAATGGCACACAGGAGATAGCCACATATACGTAAATTTTTACAACTAATTTTGGTAAGCAAAAAAAGTTAACATGCGAGAGAAAGTTATCTTCAGTTTTCAACAAACTATCTCTAGAAAAAAAACACATATATTTAATAAAATACTTATCTGTTTCTCCTTTTTGTCTGGTAACAAGATTAATGGAGAGTAGAAGAAACATTTGCAGAGGGTTTTTCGTCAGCCTCGTAACTCACGCTTCTCCTATTTTTGTCTCTCAATCCTCATCTCTCATCAGCTATGTGCCTGCAAAAGGATGATGAAAATGCTGCTTTACTGGTCCATAGTTTTACATAAAATGTTACTAAAGAGAACCCTTATGAGTTATACTTACTGTCCATCTCTCTTCCTACTCATATTGTCATGCCACTAATAAGGGTGCTGGAGCTAAACGTTTTAATTGGACTGATGTTCTACGCCTTATTTGTCAGGGTCCGAACCTTGGTGTAACTCGTAAGACGGCTGTCTCATCAGCGTGTACAAGGTAACGGGTATGTTGTATTGCTATTTTGTTAATGAAGGCTGTGCAATAGTCTCCAGCGGTTTCCCTCGATGCCACATTAGTGGGATCTATTATACGGCATTTCCTTATCTTATTCCCCATCTTTTCTCTCAATTCCACCCTCCCCCAACAATCTTGCTCTAAAGGTGCTTCCAACTATCACTTACTTACATCACTGAATTTATATTTACTTGACATGTTGGTGAATTCAAACAAGACAGATGATGATAGAAGGTTCTGTCATCATTTCTCCCTTGCCTGTGATCTGATTCACATTGCTGACGAACGCATTCGCATTCGTGATTCTAATGATCAATTTACAAGACTTCATAAACTTTTTTCTGAAAACTTACATTCAACTGTATTCATCAACCATTCTGTCTCGACTGGATCATCCGATAATTTGATTGTCTAAATTATTATTAACAAAAAAGTGTTACACGACCTCAAATCTTCCTTTCCATCACACCGTGTCGCTACTCGATAGTCGACTGGGATAGTTTCGTTCATTTTTATCCGAAATACCACAACGATCAATGTTAAAAACAAACATGTCTTCCATAGCATTTTGCTTAACAGATAAGCTAATATTGATTGTTATTTGTTCTAAAAAAAACAACTCATTAACTGTGTCGTGGTACATTCCTGCAGGTGCCGCTGTCATTTCACACACATTATTATTATTACACACACTATTATAGCTTTAAACAAAGTAGATGTTTAGAAACTAGCGTTGTCTTTAAAAATGCTCACAAGCAGTGAAAAATGGTTTATAGAAAATGTAAGGGAGTCCTTTGCCAAAAATGTAAAATAAAAAACAACAACAAAAAACAAAAAAAAACCAAACAAACAAAAACTTAAGTAGCTGAACAGAGGCTTTCTTCTCGCGAGTTTTGACGAATAACAAACAGGGATCTGAAAATATATGTAACTTATATTCCAACGGTCCTGAGTGAATTGAAGGCACATTATGTAATAACTGTCCTAAAGTGATAAAGCCATATTCTCCGCCAAGAAATTTGTATTAAAGTACGCTCTCTGGGATTGAGACCGCACACCTCCTCTGAATTTTCTCCTAGGATTGTAAATGCTCTATCCGTCATCCATATATATATATATATATATATATATATATATATATATATATATATATATATATGTCCGAGATATTACCAGTCTTATCTAGAAGATTTTATTCAAGCAAAACAACTGAGCTTGACAACATTCCAATCATAGTGATAAAAATGTGCAGTTGGAACTATCTCCTATACTACCCAGGTTGTTTATGAAGAGATGCTTCCCTACTTCCGGGAAAACCACACTATTTTGCTCAGTATATAAAAATACAGGAGATTTGACCATCTGCTTCCTAGTACAGACCAGTCGGTCTCCTGCGAGTCATAAGTAACTTACTTGAATCAATGATAAAAATAGAATTGTCGACCACCTCAACAAAATTTCTTATTCAGTCACATTCAATATGGTTTTCGTTTAGAGATCACTAGCTGATGTGATGATAGAATATATCACAAGATATGTAAATCTGTTGACAGCGGCTTCGTTTCTAGAGGAATAACCCTTGATATGTATATGCCATTTGCCAGGATTTAACATAAAAGTCTACTTCACAAGATTTTCGGCTAAGGGATCCCTTGAAATGTTCTCTCGACTATTAAACCCTTTCTTCCTAATATGTTTATTAAAATAGTAGTTGATGGGTAGAAATCCTAAGCTTACAGTATTAACGTTGGTGTAACTCAATGGTTCATCCTGAGCACAAATCTCTAACTGATTTTCATCAACATTCTGAAATTACATTCTGAGATATTTTGTCGACATCTATGCAGACAATAATACGATCTATGGCATCACTGCAAAGGTCAACAATTACCGGGATCCCTCTTAGTTTACACTGAGCGTGTTGTACAATGGGGTAAAAATAGCTACTTACCTTTAATATATCCAAAACAAAACTGCCCAATCTCAACTTGACGCCAATTGAAATTGACAGCCCCCATCTTGAGGAAACACTTTCTTTTGATAAACTTCTAGAACTTATCTTCACTCTTAATCTGAAATGGAAGACTTTCATTAGATCGTTGTAATAATCAGTGGACAATGGTGGGATCCTTCTACCGCCCCAGAAACTATCGCAGTTCTGACTCCATCTTCTACCTGCATAAGAATCAAATTCGACCCAGGATTGTTCGTTTTTAACAAATACTCGTTTAGCTACAACAACCGTAAACAATTTTCCTTACTTTCTATCGGTGTCTAAAAGCAAACCCAAATTTCATGAGTAGCGTTTATTTCCTAAAATATTCCGGCTGACTATAACTTGGCCATTTTTAAATCCATTTTAAATAACGTTTTGTTGGCCCATTCTCTTAAATAACTAATTCTTACGCAAGTTTACCATTTCTGATTATCATAAGCTTGTCTGATCAACTACCTCACAGTTATTAATCCCTATCCTTGAATGGCCTCCTGGACCTGATAAGTGGTGCCATCTAAGTAATATATATATATATATATATATATATATATATATATATATATATATAAGATTTTTATGGGTACATAATTTTATAAACGATTTAAATAGCACTGAGCGTAGTGCTATTATTACCTTTTTTTACATAGGTATCGCCACTTATCATGGCTCAGAGACCACTCGAATATAAGAGTGGTACAGTAGTCAATTGGACAATATAGTAATCATTAGTAATGAAAATTCGATAAATTTGTTAACTTATGTGGAACGGCTCATTAAGAACTTGTTTACGTTGGACTTGTAGACAATCAGATTGTAGTCGACTGGAAAGCAGGAAAACGGAAGACAGTTCCAGAGGCGGACAGTTCTAAGAAATAAGCTTTGTTTATGGAATCTACGCTTAAGTTTAGGTACAGATAGAGAGTGGGGGGAATATTGATGGTGTTTTCAGCTAGACAAGTGTTTCTTGTGAAAGTTTGGCGAGGGAGGACCATAGATTGAAGCTTCGTCTAGAACTTGCCATGAAAATAACGATAAAGCAGAGACAAACTCGCAACATCTCCTCTGTGAGATAGAGGTAGAAGGAAGGAGAAAATGACATCTCCTACGAGGCTACTGAGTTTATTTTGAATTCTATCAAGGCAGGACAAGTCCTTTCTAGCAACTCATGTTCAGATGTGGCAACAGAACTCCATCCGTGAAGTACCTGGCTCTTACATAGATAGAGAATTGCATCAGCACTAAGATATCTACTGCGTCGGTAGAAGAATACCACAATTTCCTTAGCGGCCTTAGCAACTGGTTTGATATACGTGTTCAATTTCAGATCAGAAATAAGGTCAAGTCCAGAAGCTTGTAAAAACATGACGCCTCGCCAAGACGAGAGCCATTCATTTCAACTGATGCCAGATGGGGATCAGAACGTTGATGATCTAAAGATAGAAGCTTGGTTTTAGATGCATTAAAAGTAACCCGCCACTCCTTTCCCCATTGTACCACGTGCTCAAGATCAGAGGAGAGAGAATCGAAGAGAACTTGGTCATTTACGGTCTTAGATATACTACCATAGATGATAGTGTCATCAGCATAAATGTCTACGAATGATGTAAGAATGTGATTTTGAAGATCATTAATGCAGATCAGGAAGAGAGTTGGATCCAGGATCGACCCCTGATGGACTTCAGCATTAACACTGTGAGATTCTGATTTTTGCCCCTCAACTACTACTCTTATGAACCTATCAGAGAGAAATAATGTAAATAATTGAGAAGACATTTTCAGCTATACCATAGCTGGAGATCTTGTGAAGTAAACCTTTATGCCATACCCTATCAAAGGCCTTTGGTATGTCAAGAGCAATTACCCTAAAAAAGTTGCCTCCGTTGAGAGATTCGCTAATCCTATGAGATATAACTGTAAGAACATCTGATGTAGATGTAGCAGAACTGAAACCATATTACATGTTACTAAGAAGGTTATTTTTGCTGAGATGGTTGATTAATCCTCTATTTAATAAAAATTCCAGCAACTTACTCGTGACGCATATTAGACTTATTGGCCTGTACCGAGAGGGAGACGAGCAATTACTTGAATTCTTAAATACAGGGCATAATGATCAGATTTTCCGGGGTGATGGGAATCAATTCTCCTTAAGACAACGTTTAAACAGTTTTGTAAGTATGGGCGCTATTTCTGGTTGCAGTTTTTTTTTTAGTACTATACTTGAAATACCGTCAGGGTCGGTTGCTTTACTGGATTCAAAGTTTTTGATTAACTTGGCAACACCACGTACATATAATTGTATACCGCATAGCGTGTTTTCTGATACAGGAGGGAATATTGGGGGGGTTGGCGGTCTTGGTCGCAAAGGGCAGAATTAGCTGCAAAGTTCTTGGCAAAGGGTTTGGCTTTCTCTGAAGCTGTCGAGATTACCTCAGGCCCATTGATGATAGTTGGGATAGAGCACACGATTTTTTCATGGTTCTCTTTCCTATTTGCCAAAACTGGTGAGAACCAACTCGCTGCTCAGCTACTATGGACTTGACTGATTGAGCATACAACTCTCATGCGTTCTTTATTACTTTCATACAATGGTTGCTGGCAGTCATGAAAGCGGCATTAGTCTCCATACATCTACTACTTTGGAAGCAATCGAAAAAGTGATTTCTGTGCGCTATGGCAGCAGCACATTCTGGAGATAACCATGGCTGGCTGTTAAGTGTTTGCTGAAACATTTTCGAGGGTATGAAACGGTCTATACCTACAATTAATCATTCTGTCAGGTCTTATACTATAGAGGACACGTCCTTTTTAAACATGGAACGCACGGGTAGATCTGATATAAATATACTGAAGTTATCCCAGTCAGCCATAGTGTATCAATATACTGTACGATGGAGAGGTACATTTGAGGACTTATTGCATTTCATTTTTATTTTAACTGATTTAACAGAGTGGTCGGAAGATCCAAGAGGAGACAGAATGGAAACTTAACATAGCTGTTGAGCGTTTTATTTTTTTCCTATTGTTTAACCATATATTATCAAAGAAAAACATTATCAAAGAAAGGAAACCAAATTACATTTGTAAAATATTTTTTCTTTTCTTCTTCTTATTCTTCTCCTTAGCTCTCATTGTATCTGTTAAAATACGTAAAAAACCGCCAACATCCAGTCGACTACAGGCTGATAAGGCGGCCATCGGTGAATATTTACTGCAGAGCCAGATCTGCACTTGAGAATACACTGATAAAACTGTCTCTATCTTACACAGGGCACGCTCGAGAATTTACTTAAAATTCTCTAGGCAGCATCTATTAAGTTGCACCAAACGTCTCTGTGTAAACAGATAACATACCCATAAATTGGTAGTCATGGTTGTTTCTTGAGATTGTTTCATTTCCCCTTTCCTTCATAGTATTTTTTCTACACTCGTTATTACTTTATGGTCTTTAGACAATGTTAAACGAGGTTTCCTCCCGTCTTTAGCGACGTTCATTTTGTAAAGTCTCAACCAAAAGACGTCTCGAAAGAGATCTTTTTGCTATCCCTTACATACCCCATTTTGTCTAATTTATGTTTTTAGACATTAAATTAGAACTAAGGAGTAAAAAGAAGAAAAGTAAAAATACTTTGGAAGTGTATTTTTGTTTCCTTTCTTTATTAAATTTCCCTTCTTTAAGAATATATGAATAAACTATAGGAAAAAAGTAAGTCCTCCACAATTTATAATGGCACTGCGCCAGTGTTATTAAAATATTGTTATATATATATATATATATATATATATATATATTTATATATATATATGTAAATATACATATATATGTATTTATATATACATAAATTTATATATATACATACATATGTATGTATATATAGATAAATTTTCATATATATACATACATATCTATACATATGTATGTATACACACACACACACACACACACACATATATATATATATATATATATATACATATATAAGCAACAGAAGATAAAATGATAAAATGCGTTAGGATTAAATTGTGAACATAGAGGAACGTAAGATATATATCTGGATTTAATATTGAATTTAGAATTTTTATCTTTTAAATGTTAGATAAAAGAAACACTTCAAATAGTTTATTTCAAGTAGTTTGTATTCCACATAAAAGTAACACATGCCCCATGCATACATTTTACGCGATGCTTATGTCCGACTTTTTTGAATAGCTCACGCTTTTTAAAAATTAATAGATTTTATACCCCCAGTCTCTAGTTTAGAATTCTTGATAAGGTGGTGATGAAAATTTTAAAAAAAGTTAAATAAGCATATGTTCATTATCCCGATGTTTTTAAATCGTATAAAACTAATTAAAGTAGGTTAATAAAAGAAATCCAAAACTACATTTGTCATTCATAATAAAAACACTTAAATTAAAATACGATGCATATATATATATATATATACACACACACGGAAGTTCAAGAAATTGGGTTGTATAATGGGTGAATATTTGCTTGGCATCAAGCCGAGTATATGATGTACTAGCTGGTCGCTCGGCGTTGCTCGGCGTTGTATGGTCATAGAATACGCTTAAAAATTATATATTAATTTATGCAGATTGCGTATTTTTATAGAATAAATTCTCTACTTATTTTATAATTTGCACGGTAGACTAATTTGCAAAAAAAAAAACAACAAAAAAATAATAACGATACTGTCGTTCATCAATGTCCGTTTGTTTGTTTACACTATTATATTGTAGACATTTAGGCATGGCGATGGATGCCCTGAAAAAAGTCACTTTAATATGCAAAGAAAGAAATTACTTGCGACGTTTTTAAATGGTCCTTCAGCTTTTATCGTAAATTGAACTCATTAATACAAAAATAATAAAATAGCATTATAAGGTACAACTGGGCTTGAACAGGGAACCGTTTTATCTGCAGTCGAATGTTCTACCACTGATCTATATCTCCAGATTATAATAGGTTTGTTTCTTAAAGAAAACATTTGCTGATATTTTATTATTTGTCTTAGCCAGTGTAACATAAAATGTTCCCCAGTACGAATTCTTCTTTTTACCTATAAGAGAGAAAGACTGTTTCTAAGATCAGAGTTTTTTCGATTTTCGATATTATCAGATGATGATGTGTACAAAACATATCTAAGAACAGATAAGTTAGCTTTGTATGAAATTAGCAAAAGATAGGCTCAGCCGTTTCGGAACCTATGAAGAAGGAACTCATACACACAAAGTGACTTTTATACAATAGTAGAAATTGCAACGTACTTGTGTTGTATATTTACTTATAATGCTCATAACTTATTATCTTCTATTTACATGACACAAACGTGCTCACCACGTGGCAAATAATTACGTGCGGCGTCTCGTTAATAATGTGCGTGCTGTTCCTTTTAAATACTTCAACAGTATTTGAACCATTTAATTACAATCCAAAATCGAACGTACTTTATATTCCTTATCTCATCCATGTATCTGTTTCATGTTGCCTGTTCTCTGTTCGGCCCGGAAACGACCACTTTTCAACACAAATGACAGACGCAAGTCTCTGGTTTTTTTTTCTGGACAAATGGGTTTTTTATTCAGCCATCAGTAATCGGTCTTGTCCCGATCGAACCTCGCGTCACCGATTCACTAACTTAAGATAGGATGGTGTATCTACTCCGTCATGATCTCATTATTTATGAGAATCTTTATGAAAACTTTGTCCGCCCGTCTTCCGGATTATGCGTCTCTCTGCTATCCCAAGCCATCTCTCTAAATTGTTGTAGCTAAATAATTTCTAGTCTAAGACACGATTCTTAATTCTATATATTGAACTGGCTACAACTGCTAGTCTTTTAACTTTTTATATATTTTAAAATAAACGAATAAATATAAAGAAGTTATTAACAAACAAGAATGTAATGATATAAACAGAATATTAATAACAAACATGTGGGTGATAAGAATGTATAGCGGGTTCATCCGAAGTATATACATGCAGTAGATTTGTAAATAAGCAATTGTTTCTATTTTGGAGACAAGAACAGATGACACAAATAAGAAAAACAATTTTCGATAACATGGATAGGTTAGCCTAATATATCTGGAGCAAAATATGCAATCCATTATCCAAAACATGTCATTCTGTTATTTAGAGGAGGTGGTGTTTGATCAACAGTGCAGCGGAGCCGTGATTCAATATACTTTTTTGTTTCATATCAAACGACTGACGATCTCTTAAAACGTATGCTTTTTGTAAGTTTGAGGTTTGTTTAGTGATTGCAATGGATTAAATAACATACTGACAAAATAATTTTTCTAACGAAGAACTAAAAATTAATTTTTTATAACAATTTTTTTAATAGTTCTTATGATTAAAAAAGCTCTATGACTATATATATATATATGTATATGTATATATATGTGTGTGTGTTTATATATATATATATATATATATATATATATATATATATATATATATATATAATACGAGTAGGAAGTCCCGATGTTGCCCGGGATTGAATGATGATCAATGAAAATTTCACACTCCTATATTTTTTGTCTTCGAAATCCGTGAAATCCCCATGGAGGTAGATTAACTTTCCTCCATGTAGTAACTTACTTCAAAATATGTTATTCTACATTGCACTCTAGAGAACATACGGTTTCTTTTATAAAATTATTTTACGTTAACTTCTTTCCAGTTAATAAAAAAAAAACATTAAGAAAATTACGAGCAGGGTTTGACCATACAAACCTAGTCATGCAAAATACCCCCCCCCCCCCCGCCGCCAAACACCTAAATGTTCAAGTCTTAAAAAAGTCTTGCATTTATGAAAAAAAGAAGAAATTTTCGCGCGGTGTTTGAACCTGGAGACCACGTCATGCAAAATATAAAAAAAAAAAAACATTATCATCTTACTCACAGTAGAGTTTTCACGGCCCGTTGTTATATCATTGTTGTTAAGCGTCGACATGAAAAAATGGCTTTACCAATGAAAGACATATTCAAATAATGGTTGTAATTCTCGATTATTGGTAATCATCGGGGGTATTCTGAGAAAAAACTTAACTAAGCTCACTCCCAGACTTATGCACTAAAGATCCGTAAATTTTAAAGAAAATCTGTTCAGCCGTTTCAGAGTACATAAAAAACGAGCTCATGCACTCAGTGACAAAGTTGAATTTATATAATTGTAGAATGTATATATATATATATATATATATATATATATATATATAGCGATTAAGCTACACTGAATATTCGGTGTTTCATCCACTCTAGGATTCCTCAAGCTTATGCGCAAATTTTGTGGTTGTTTATCGTATTTATATGGTCCTCTTCTATTGAGGATTTAGTTAGACAATCAGCTTTCTAGTATCCACCGCGCCCCTTCCTATCAGCCAATGGACATGCATTTTATCGAACAAAGGATCTGTTTTAAAACTAGGTTAGTGGTTTAAGGCAGACATTTTCTTTTTTTTCTTTTTTGTTAGTATATATATAAATATACATATGTGTGCATACATATATGCATATATATATATATACATATATGTGTGATCGTTTATGTATATTCTTGTTTATTTAATTTATTTATTTGTTTATTTTCTATTGTTTTTGTTAGTTTTAAAACTATTTTGTATCGCTATCCTAGAGTAAATTTTATTTTGTGAACACAGTTATTCGCTATTTCTCTTCTACAGTTTAATAGATTTTGGGGTTCTTTAAAGTACAGGATAGCAAATTTTTCATGAAGGCATAATCTACATGAGTCGTCTAAATACCTACACGTGATAGCTTGTTTTATTATTTTCCATTCGACTACCGGCAAATGTCCGCTTTCTTTGAGTTCCCAGTATTTATTCGCTAGTCTTGTTTTTATACGGTGTTTTTCATTGTTGAATGTAGTTTTGTGGTCAATAGAAGAGGACCATATAAAAACGATAAACAACCATAAAATTCGCGCATAAGCCTGAGGAATCCTAGAGTGGATTAAACGCCGAATATTCAGTGTAGCTTAATCGCCATATATATTTTATAAATTACTAACTAGCTCTACCTACGTATTGAGCACTTTTGAAGTAAATACTTAAAGTTTACGCATAAAGCTATACTTTCGTATATTAATTTATGTGATTAAATGAAGTAACCACATATATATATATAATATATATATATATATATATATATATATACCTACTTAATTTACTCACATAAAATTAATATACGAAAGTATAAATTTATGCGTAAACTTTATGTATTTACTTCAAATGTGCTCCATACGTAGGTAGAGCTAGTTAGTAAGTTATGAAATATATATGGCGATTAAGCTACACTGAATAGTCCGCGTTTCATCCACTCAAGGACTCTTAAGGCTTATGCGCGAATTTTTGGTTGTTATTCAAAATTCGCGCATAAGCCTGAAGAGTCCTAGAATGGATGAAACGCGGAATATTCAGTGTAGCTTAATCGTCATATATATTTTATTACTTACTATATATATATATATATATATATATATATATATATATATATATAGTTATTTAGGGCAGACCATTTTATATAGTATAATATCTTGAATACAAACATCTTCATCTCAATTGAGCACGTTGATTTTTCTATGTATGAGAATAAGCTATAATTTAATAAATCTGAATTATTCAATGTATTCATTCCGCGTTCACTGTTTTCTGTATTAATTCTATGGGGTACGTGATATTTTTCACTTATTTTGTTCGTCGTGTGGTGTGGTATTTGATGGATTTACGCCGGCGCTGAGATGAGGAGTCACATTTATTGAACAGAAAATGAAAAATGATCTTGATCTCGCTAGTTTTGTCTTGCCTGGCATGACCGATGACAATTATTCAAAATGTCCGTTTCGAGGAATATGTATGAATGGCTTAAAAAGTAAACAAATTACAGTACTGTTGCTAAGAGGTAAAAATAATATAAATTATGATTTTGAAAGGGTAATAGATATACAAATAGAGAAAGGAAGAATGATAAAACATGAAAAACAAAGATAAAAATGAATTACACAAGTTCTATTTCAATGGAGACATGATTCGCCTCTCAATATAAATTCCTCGAATATATTTCCTCGCTTTTTAAAATCTGCCCATGTCTTTAATTATTAAGATACTGTGAACCTTCCTTGTTGTATCCTATCTTTTGTGTCGCAAACGAATAACATCACAAATAGAACACTAGTTTATATTGAGGCGTAAGACACCAGAAAACCCCCTGTATAACTCTAATGTACACTTAAATATATCGTACACAAGTCTCCAATAGGCTAAAATTCTCTATTTAAACGTCAGACAGACAACAGATAAACTATTTTACTATAATTTCTAATGTGACAAAAAAAAATGAGGAAAACTATTAAAATAAAGCACATATACGATGGACAGTTTTGGTGAACGATGAATTTTCTCATATATATATATATATATATATATATATATATGTATATATATATACATATATATATCAAAGACTATATATTGAGTATTTGAATATGTATGGCTAGGTTCCCTTCCTCTTATTTAGATACTTTTCTGGTACCAAAGGTACTAAAGTTTTTTTTCTGATAAATTCTAACGAATGATAAAAAATATTGTTTTGTATAGTTTTAAAGGTTAAAAACTTCAAAGACTATATATATATATATATATATATATATATATATATATATATATATAAATATATATATATATATATATATATATATATAGATATTGTCTAGCCGCATTGATGAGCTGTGAAACAGCGAAATATTACTATATGAGGTGACTATAATGCTTCCTATCTTGAGTTGAGCATATTTGGAAGTGATATACAAATTACCATTAGCGTATGAAGCGATACGTTTTGTGTAAAAATATTGAGCTTAGCTATTTGGACAATGTGTGTGTGTGTGTGTGTGTGTGTGTTATTGGAGGATTTTTAACCTTGAAAACTATATAAAAATAATAAACTTTATAAAACTATATCGTAGTCTTACATTCAAAAATTATTTGTCACTAAGTAATTAAACCTCATGCAATCGTTGAATCAGTTTACAGTGTCGAATCTACAATAGTCCTACACGTTTTCAGTATTACACATTGTTTATTATGTATAATTGTTCCGAGAATCTAAAAACAACACTTTTTTTTTTTTTTTACACAGTGATCACCACTTATCAAGGCCCGGAAGCCACTCAGGGATAAGGGTTATTGCAAGTACATTATGTTAGTGAGGAGATTTGATGAAGTGTTTACTTAAGGGGGCGGTTTATTAGGAATTTGTTAACATTAGACTTGAAGACATCCAAGTTGTAGTCCGGAGGGAAGCAGGCAGACGGAACAGAGTTCCACAGGCGTGCAGTTCTAAGAAAGAAGCTTTGTTCATGAAATCCGCGTTTTGATTTAGGCACAGATATAGAGTGGGGGAAATTTTTCACAGTGGATTCAGCTAGACGGGTGTTTTTCGTGAAAGATTGGCGAGGGGGGGCAGGGATTGGAGTTCAGACGAGCATCTGCCATGAAAATAACGATAAAACAAGGATAGGCTTGCAACGTCTCTTCTGTGGGAGAGGGGTTGCAGGGTAGAGAAAAGGGCATCCCCCACTAAACCACGAAGTCTATTTTGTACTCTGTCAAGGCATGATAGGCTGTTTTTGGCAGCTTCTGCCCAGATATGGCAGCAGTATTCCATCCTTGGACGTACTTGGCTTTTATATAGATAGAGAATTGCATCAGTAGTGAGATATCTTCTGGAGCGGTAGAAGGATCCCACCATCTTTCCAGCGACCTTGGCAACAGACTTGATGTACGTGTTCCATTTCAGATCAGGAGTAAAGGTCAAACCCAGAAGCTTGTCAAAACACGGGGCCTCACCCAGACGAGAGCCATCCATCACAATTGATGCCAGCTGGGGATCAGAGCGTTGATGATGTAAGGATAGGAGTTTGGTTTTGGATGCATTAAAGGTAACTAGCCACATCTTCCCCCACTGAACCACGCGCTCGAGATCAGAGGAGAGAGAATCAGATAGAACTTCGTCATTTCAGCCTTTGATGTGTTGCCATAGATGGTCGTGTCATCAGCATAGATGTCAACGAATGATTTAAGTATGTGTTTAGGGAGGTCATTGATGTAGATCAGGAAGAGAGTTGGGCCCAGGATTGACCCCTGAGGGACTCCAGCATTTATATTGCAGGCCTCCGATTTTTGACCATCTACCACTACTCTTATGATCCTATCGGAGAGAATGATTTAATGATTGAGAAAACATTTCCAGTTATACCGTAGCTGGAAATCTTATGAAGTAGACCCTTATGCCACACTTTGTCGAAGGCTTTTGATATGTCAAGAGCAATTGCCCTAGAAAGGAAGCCTTTGTCAAGAGATTCACTATACCTCATATATACTATATTAAATCATGGTTCCCTAGCAGTGTAAACCCAACACAAAATTCATAAACCAAATAAATAAAAAACTATTCGGAAAATTTGCTTCAGATTAATTAGACTAACCTATTTATGTTATGAAAAAAAATATACCTGTGTCATTCGTATCCAAAAAATAAAGAAAGTTTTCTATTTACAAATATTCTATATTTATATAGGTCAGGGAAATCAATTATACTACTTTTTACTTCCTATTTGTTAATTATATATTATTTGCATATTAACATGCTTAATTACCCATAATCTCTTTATACTTATTGATTTTCATGGTATATAAACTTTCAAATATTATAAATATATACACGAATTTTGTTTTTGTTATGCATTACACGTGTTCTTATGGATTTCTTACTTGGATTAAGCTACTTTTATTAGTTTTATATGATTTAAAGGCACCGGGATATCGAACACATGTTTTATGTAGAATGATCCCCGTTTTTTTTAAATTCTAATCTTAGCGAGTGGAATTGTTGGCACAATACAGTGCAGACATTAAACCTCTAATTTTTAAATCAGATTTTACTCATTCTATTTGACTAATGTTTTTACGAAGACTGAACGTGCATCTCTCCTAGTCGATTATGTTGGATAATGCGGAGTGAGCAACGCCGACAAAAGCAAAAATTAAAATAACAAAACGGCCAGTCAACAGTAAATTACCAAGAGGAGCGAGTGAACCATAAAAGATTTCACTGCGATGTGTGTAATGTAATTGACGTATAAATATTTCAATAGAGAAGAATGTTAGAATAAAAATACTATAAACAATAACACATTTTACAGTCGATACAAAATATTTACTTTGTCAAATATTTACTTTGTCAAATATTTACTTTGTCAAATAATACAATGCCAGTTAAAATATTTATAATAAAAAATGACATGGAATATACGTCAATAAAACGAGAATATTTAGAGTTAACGATAACAATGCTGACCTTTAATGCAACCATTATGCAAGATAGAATACGTTTTGATATATGTAGCTTAACAGGAGGGAGTCAGTCATAAACCGTACGGAGTTCAGTTTGAGCCACTCAGGATATTAAATCGGAGGGAATTTGTCTCTGCTTATGAAGCTTGAAGAGTAATAGTCTACAGTAAGATGTAGAAACCTAAAAGATAAAGTTTTGTAAACTCCGCAGGAAGTATGAAAATAAAGTTATATGTAAAATATAACCGTGTGCACTGTGTTTCCTTCGAATTAAAGTATTTTCATTCACAGCATTTAAACTATAAGAAGAGAAGAGAACGATTAAAATGTATATTCCTCTTTAGTCACGCTGACATATAAGTTATTACTGTCACTACTGCATTCGGAATTAGAGATAGCAATCCGTTATAAACAACGCCTATACGCTCACATATTTATATTTTATTAAAGAACCGTGTTTATTATCTTTAAATATGTTTCCTGTGATCGGTTATAAAAATTTTATATACCTATATATGACTTTCAATTTGAATGTGTTAAACGCACATGCACTCGCACACACGCACGCATTAACAAATAAAAAAACGAGATATATGTATTCTTAAGACAATGCGGCTAAAGTAACTATACAACATGAACTATGTAATTTACATATACATTGAAATATAGATAGACGTATACACACAGAGATTAACAATAATTAAAAGTGTCCCCAAATATCACCCTGTAAATTTCTACGACACACGCACACACAGACACACACCCACGCATATATATATATATATATATATATATATATATATATACAATATATATATATATATAGAGAGAGAGAGAGCGAGAGAGAGACAGACAGACACAGAGAGAGAAAAAGATAGAGAGAAAGGGAAAATGAAAAGGACCCACCCGAGTGATGCGTTCATCAACGTTTCGTTATTTTGTGGAGACTTCTCTGGATGAATGAAATTAAGAAAACAAAAACACCAAGAAAAATATTTGAAAATCGTTCAGAAACAGCGAAAGACGTGCGAAATGAAAAAAAAAATCCAGGGGTAGCTTGCGTTGTTAAAGATAGGGAGATTTTTAATAACATAATTTACCCGTTAATATATGTTTAAAAGATATGACGCAGTGATTTTTCTTTCTGGAAAAAAAATTGAACACTGTCACAGTTTACAGGATAAATACCCACATAAGTACATGTAAACACGTAACATTTCCATTGTTTGAACATCCAATCTCTAATATCTGCAAACTGCATATTCTCAACTTTGTTGCCTTTCAGAAATGTTTTAATCTATGTTAATTACCTGGACATTAATTATCCCATTGTTCCTCGCATAACAACATGCAAACAAGCAGCAGATAAGTCAAAATAATAAAATTGGCATAATTTTATTAGTACTATATTCCCTCAAATGTCTTAGTGTTTCCTCATTGTGTAAACTTATCCACATTTCTGTCTTATCAACGACACCAAACAATAATAGAATTCAGAATGTCCGGGAACACAAACAGAAATAAAAACCACAAATAAATTTGACGGTATTCTTGTAAAAAAGTGTGTTCACAATTTAACGCCTCTTAATTTGTTATTCCGCCGGAAATAGTCAGATGGGATTGCATATTGTTTTTTATGATGACTGAACTCATATATTCATGACCGGCGAATTTTATCTTTATATTGCAGATATTGACTTTGTTAGATGCTACGAAAGCAATTCTTGCGTTGGACGTCCGTCAGAAGCAGAAATGCGTCATTGAAATTCTGGCAAAAGTGCATTGAGAATAGAGATGACAATGTAGAAAAATAAATTCTGAAATACAAAAAATTGTTCAGTTTAACATTAGTGGCTTGGTATCGTTTCCACTTTTTGAATTAAACAATAAGAGTAGGCACCGCCAAAACTGGGGGGGTGGGTGGGCAGGTAAGTACTTTTTGACGGACCGTCTTTTTAAAAATCTACCAAACATCAGGTAATTATCCGATCAATACGTAATTTTCAGTGATTATTAAGAGAAGAATGAGCTTTATAACAGTGTACTTATTTTTCATAAACGATATTTATATATATATTTTATTTTACTTACAAAAAAACCCCTTGTTTTGAGGTGGTACAAAAATGCTTAAAATAATCATCTGAAACTGAACACAACATATTGTGTTGTTGTAAGGGACAGAAATATAGATTTTAAAAAATTGTTTGCATACCTTATTTTGACGTCTGAATAGCAGAACTTCGATTGTGTTTAATTATCCCGCTTTTGATTTTTGAAGTGTGAAATTCGGTGAATATGTTAAGTAAAATAATTAATTTAAGTTAAGCAAAACAAAAAAAAAATATTTATACGAAAAAAGCCATTTTAAAATTTTTGATAAATAAATTAACAATTTTTTTAGCAAGCCGAATAATGCATGACCATTATTAAACAGGGCATGCTTTGAAGAATCGATACAAAAACAAAAATTCGATAAATATTGTGCCCTTTGTGTTAAAAATAGCATCATTTTTTTTATCCCGTTTAAAAACGTTTGCCGCCTTTCGACTACGGTGGACCAAACGCGCTGAAATATTTTTTTTAATTCTGCTTTAAATTGCCCCTCCCTCATTTTGAGGAGCCTGGCCCCCACACACACATACACATTAAAAACCAAACTCATACAAATGGTCACCCATCTGGTACTGGCCAGCCTCAGCGTTAATAATACATTGAAATTTTCGTTACTGAAAAATAAGTTTTTTTGGCCTGTTTGGTCTTCCATAGTTTGCTTTTTATCGAATGCAAACGTAAACAGTGTCGATATAGACTCTAGATCGACGCGAAGTAGCTGGTTGCCTATATGAATAAGTGTAATTATTTGAAATCCAGGTACTTATATTATAATATTTTTGCATATTCTCATAGAAAACATCCTAAATCTTAGTTAGACAACAAATAAATAAATGAATTATTTCAAAAACCTTTTTTAAAAAATATTTATGTACGTTTTTTGTGCAAGACAAAAAATGTCAATTGTTAACTTTTTAGGAAAATTTAACATTTAAAATTTAATTAAAAATAATAGAAAAAGTTCTTCTGGAACAACTTACATATTATACTTGAATAGTGGAAATCTAGATTATTGTATAGCAAGCGACACTTTCTTCTCGCTTAACAGCTTTTAAACCAATAGGTTTTTCATTTAATGATATCATCGTAAATTCTCTGATTCGTTTTACACTGAGACAAACAAGGTAAGACATTAATAGGATTGACAGAGTTTTTGTTGCATGCCATTAACCATTTATGGGATAAATTATCTATTCCATCCTCTATTTGTCTCTTGATCTGATTTAATGGATGCTGTAATAATTTCGTTACGTTGATTAATGTACACAGTTTACTCCAATATCTATTTTACAAATTACATCATTCACTAGTGATATCTAAGAAAACATCATGCTATGACGTCATCAATATAGCAAAATATAACAACAATAAATGATAAAACAGTTTACCTAGTTCGATTAAGAATAAAAAAAGAAGGTCAGAACATACATTGATGGAAACGTTCTTAAAATAATAACTAAGACTAGAATATTAGCAGCGATACTCCAAATAATTCACTCTAATTGTTTTTTCCAAAACAAAGAAGACATTTGGAAATATTACGATTGCTTCGTAAACAAAGTATTTTATTTGTCTGCAGTTTGTAATTTATATTTTTATTGGTTATCAGTAATTCCCCGTTTGTATTGTTGATTAAAAAAGAAAAAAAGAACGCCAAACAAACGGGGTTGATTATTATCTCTTATATCTTGTTTGTCTTTTCTGAAAGCTAAGCAATCAGCGGTAGTGAAACTGTTAAAGGATGCCTGATCCGTTAGTTATAACTCACATACACCACATTCGATAGGAAAATTTGCAGATTTAGAGACGATTCAATGCCGGCATCAACATTTTCTGGAATTTCAGTTTAAATTGATAAACTTACAAACACCAATGTTTCAGGCTTCTGCAAACATTAATGTAAAAAGAAAAAAATACTGTTGTCGAAAGATTCGAAACCAGTTACAAACTCATCCATGACTAAGTACACTAGCATCTTCCGCAGGGGCACCAGCAACTAACACATGAATAGAAAGAAAAGTATCTCTGATGCCACTTCGACGGATGCACACAAAAGACAATCAGAATAATATACAACCAAAAATCGGAATGCTGCTTTTTTGCTAAAGTTGGATGTTTTTCTTAATTTCCTAAAACGGTATTAAGTTTTATTTCTTAAAGTGGAATTCCGCTTCTTCTTCTTCTTCTTCTTCTTCATCATAATCCTCGTCCTCCTCCTCATCCTCCTCCTCATCCTCCTCCTCATCCTCCTCCTCCTCCTCATCATCATCATCATCATCAGGTATCAGATTTCTTATTGCAGACAACAATGATCATGACTCTATAGTTTCCTCTGCATTCGTTCTCATGAAATCTATAGTCATATTTTTAGTTACTCCTGTTGAGACTGTCAGTGGACTTGGTTCGTTGTCTTCCTCTGCTCTTTATTCCGGCGATTTGTCCTAACATCGTTTTTTACCAAGTAGTCCGCCCGCATTAAATGGTCGAATAATTTTAACTGTCTGTCATTGATGGTATTGGATAGTAATCTGCTGTACTCTGCTTTAAACATGACTCCCTCGTTTGTCTTCCTTTCTGTTTATAAAATTCGTAGAATTCTTCGTAAAAAGCATATCTACGTTGCTTTCAAACGACTTTCAGCCGCCTTCGTTACTGCCAAACATTTGGAGAAGAGGCCATATCTACGTCTTGAAGATTCTGATTTTGTGTTCCATTTTATGTTTCCGAAGATGCAGACATGCTATGAAAGGTAACTTTTTCCATCGCGATTTTTTCTTGATTTCCGCGTCACCCTTACCACCAGATGTAATAGTATAACCAAGTTTCTTGAGGATAACAACCTATTTAATTATATCTCATTTACAGTTGATATTGTAATTTTATACTTCAGCCTTTTTGGAGATAACCATGCATTCTGTCTTCTCAGCATTAAGTTGCAATGCTTATTCTCACTTTTATCTGTCACTGTTTACAGTATTCCTTGCAAGTTATCTTTGAAGTGTGCGATGAGGACAGAGTCATCGGCATATATCAAATTATTGATGTTATTACCGTAGACACGTATACTTTCTTTATTTTCATTTTGCCTAAAATAATTTCGTTGTAAATGTTGAAGAGGTCAGGCGAGAAAAATTCCCCGTCTCACTCCTCTGCTGGTCTCTCAGTAGCCACTGCAATCATTGACATTTTCTGCTCCTAATAGATGTTTCACTTTTTCAATGATGGTCGCTTTCGGCTCTTAATGAAAGTTTTGGGGGACACTTATGTCTTTTTGGTCGATGTTAAGCTTAGTAAAAATGTCGAGCAAACCACTATGTCCTATCTTGTCAAACGCCTATGAGTATTTTATGAAGCACATATATAACTTTTTTCTATATCTGTAATGATCTTTTTGTAATTGCATTTCATGTACCGTTATTGACCATAAACCCAAATCGTACTTCAAATGCTTCTGGCGGAATCATGTTCCTTATTCTGTTCACATGTACACAAAGACGAAACCTAATTATGTGACGCATTTAACTGATTGTACAGGGTTGTTCACAATCTGCTTTACCTGATTTGTAAAAGACAGTAATGCAAACTGACTATTTTTATATTTTCCGGAATTGAGCCTGTTTTATATTTACTATTGATCTATTGACTATTGATCTATTGATTTATTTACTATTGATCACTTTCATGTCTCAATTCATCAACAGAAGTGACTAGCTCGTTTGGAAAGCTTTCGAGTCCTCGATGTTTCCTGTTTTACAATTTTTTAAAGCGCTGTATACTTGGAGTAAGGCAAGCCGTTCATCACTTCTTTCTATTTCGATTGATGAATCTCTCGTATCGTATTACAGCCCCACTACATATAAGGACCATGTGTTACAAAATATCTACCTTATCAATGAGAATGTCAACATCTTTATATTTAATGCAAACGGTTTTGAATTTGTCCTTTTTCCACTCAGTTTTTGGATCTACTTGTGCGCGGGATTGCAGTCAATTTTTGTGTTCTTTTAGATTCAACGCAGGAAATAATAATGCATTGTTCCTTTGTTGCATTGCAGCTTTTCCCACAAGTCTGTTCAGTTCTTTGCGTTGTCCTCTATTGCCTTTTGCTTTCCTTCTCTCTTCAATTAGACGTATAATTTCTGGTTTCATCCATTCCTTGTTTTCCTTTCATTTTGTTGCAGGTATATATTTCAATGATATTGTCTTTCAATTATTGCTACATTTCTCCCACTTTTGTTAGTCGAGCCAGCACTTCAAACCAATAACTATAGCACGTTTAAAAATGTGACATCAATTAATAAAACATAACTTATACTTCAAAAGTACATATACCGCTCCCCATTTGGGGGTACCAAATTGGTCAAAAGGAAAATTTAGATAAAAATGCACTTTCGTATAAATAATCGAATTTATTCAAAAAGTGTCGCAAAACAAAAAGAAATAAAATCTATATCAATTAATAACTATTAAGTAAACCTCAGTTTAAGAATATCAGGAGACATGATATAGCCATGATTTTCTATTTGAAAATTCAAATATTTCAGATTTATATTGAATTGTATTTATAGCCACGTGTCACCAATTTAGTTAGATTCCTCTTATTGCGAATTTATTTTTAATGTAAATCGCCTTAAACTAGACATTAACATAGGGTGTTCAAAAGGCACTGAAAAATTTAATCATTAATGATTTTTTTCCATATCTATTTCAGATATTTTGGAAATTAAGGATGGATAAGTATTGAACAACAACGTACGCACGTTGTAAAATTCATTTTACCAAAATCAGGTGTCAATTGTTTTTACTTAATGCAATTATTGACGGCATTTTCATATAAGAGATAGCCCAAGTCTCAACACAAAGAAAGAATCTATCCAAAATCTGAATTAAAGGGAATGCAACAAGGGAATAAAATCGCAATACAGAGATTATGCAATCTGTTTTGGTAAGGACACAAACAAAAAACAAATAAAAGACATTATTTTTCATAAATAAAGATTGTTTGAATTTTACATGTTTAAAAAACGCCCCAATATCTTAGTCAGATTGTGTTAAAATCACAGAAAGATATCATCAAAAATTAAAAAAAAATCTAGCGATTTCAGTGATTTATTGGACATCTCTTGAATTGCAGTGCCGTGCTAAATTTCAAAAGAGTTTGCAATGGGTAGTTGGTTTACATAAGTTTTGGACTTGGAACAGTTCTTTCGATGGGTAAGTATAAGTCTTAGAATTTTACATTTTTTTAGTAATTAGCAAGGATGTTTCTCGTCTGGACACGACAATTTATGTCTGGGTATTCTAAATAATCCAATATTTTTATGGGGCAATTACGGTTTCTTATTGGATGCTAACAGAAAGTGTTTCCATTTGATTAATTAGTTCTTATCGCCATTTTCTGTAAGTGGAACCTTCGAATTTTAGTAAATGATCCCCTCCTTTATATACAAATATTGCAACACTCTCCTGTTTATTCTTCGACGTTTTAAGATTTTAATAGTAGATATTTTCTAGTATCCAAATCATTTCATGGATGTTGACCAAAATAGGAATAAATATCCTTGAGATATAGTTTAATGGTATTATATGTCGATAATGAAGAGTTGTTGTTTTCTGGGGTCGCTGTTAGTTTGAATAGGTTGTATGTGGAGTATTTCAATCATTTCATAAGTAATTTTAAATGCCAATATATCTACGGTAATCTAAGCTTTAGTAAGTGCAGTCTTATTGGTAAAATAGAAACAAAGTTCGTTCTAAAATAAGTTATGAAGTGCCTAGGTATTAGAAGCTGTCGCTCATATTACATGCTGTTACACGCGCTCTAACATTTATATTTTGTTTCTATATTTTAGATATGACTGAGAAATTTGAGAAGTAGCCTAATCTAAACTTCTGTTGGCATTTTTAATGTTATTCTAACAATGTTTCTACCGATGTAGCATGTTCAATTCGGGAAACTTTATTGAACCTGAGAATATGTACAGAATTTAGAACAGAATCATATATTTAATATAACGGGTTAAATTCTTAGAGTTTCTCAGCCAAGATAATTTAGAATTCCTAAGTAATTCAGAATTCTATTCTTAGTCTTAACTGTACTGAGGATTGAACTATCAGCATCCTAATGATTGTCACATGGAATTGATTATTGCTTAACATTTATTCTTTTCGTAATGATCCACGTGGATAAAAATACACCAGGACACACCTGAAGAAGCCGTTCAAAATTTACATCGGCTAAAATAGTGGGAGAAAAACATTCAAGTATAGAACTTTAAGCCGGATAATCCAAATAATCAATATACCAATGTGATGAGAAATTTATTGTGCTTAGGTAATCACATTTTATACCGATTTTTAAAATGAGATCACTCAAGTCGAAAATGGTTGTACATAATCTTTTGCCGTTAAGGTAAATACTTACGTCTTATCCTTTTTAAAATAGAACTGTTAATAACAAAATTAAGCTAACCTGTCTCTGAGAAACAACGTAGGCAAAGAGAACGGTAGAAAAAGGCTGGGATCGGTTGTGAAGTGAAGTGATGGCGACCACCTTGCACAAAGGTGTCCGGGAAAATATAGTGTCGCCTCCAGTCAAATTCTTTTGAAGAAACAGATTATATCCAACTATGTGCTAAAGTAGAATTGGAGTTAACTTTGTAATTATTATAACAAGCTATTACTCCACAATTTACAAAACTCCATAAAACTCTCTTATCAGGTTTTGCACCTGAATTCACGTAAATGTCATATTCAGAAACAGATAACACATTTTGCTGCTGTTAAATGGCAACTTATAAAGGTCAAAAACCGTGTTAGTATAACTATTTACGCATATGGACAGTCGTTGGTAAAATTCATGAATGTTTGATTAATTGTAAAGTATTACAGGACCAATATTTATTTACATTAGACTTGATGAGGGATATGTTTTAGTTTGCAGAGAAGCAATCCCACTGTATTGTGTTCAAGTGAAGTTCCTGCAAAGATAATGTGTGCGTAGAAATTTTCTATTGCGAATTGCACTTTAAAAAGAACGAAATACTTTTTATTCGTTGAGAGAGTAGGATGTATTCATGTCTAATGATGATGGAAACAGAGATTTGAACTCAGTCGAACACGCACAATCTGTGGTGTGGTATCATACACATTCAACTAATATAAATATCACTGATGTTGACTTACAGTAGAAGAACGTTTGAATATCCCGGTACAAAAATCTATTTTTACTAGAATTAAATGTGATTTTTTATATTGTAATGGAACTATTAATAACGTACTGTTTTAATGTTATATTAAGTAAATTGAAACTTTTGGTGGGAGATGCTGCTGTTGTTGTTGCGTGTCATGCGTTTCGTAATGAACAATGGTTCTATTGTTGATATTAGCTTCCACGATCTCTTTCTAGATAGAATTGTTTCTAGCAAGACACCAGACATGGGAGATACCATGTGAAGATTGCCAACATCTGTAAATGAAATTGTTTCAGTGGCACGAACTGGATTCGTATATGGAATATCAAGATTGTTAGTCATCCTAAACCTCTCACTGCTGTGTTTGAGCACATTTAGTTCATTCGCATTAGTCGTTTTTACCATATTTTTCTAGTTACATTGCTCTAGTTACATTGCTTTCTAGAAAGACATCGGATTCTGTGTAAAGGTCTCCAACATCCGTAAGTGAAAGTATTTTTGGAACGAACTTGATTCGAACGTAACATACCACGATTGTCAGTCCATGTATTTACCCACGTAGCCAACGTTACCTCACTGCGTTTGGTGTCATAGGAGGCATACTATACTTATTCATAATTACGATGCGAGATAAATAGCAAAGAAGTGTTGTTTCTGCATCGTTAGATATTATCCAGACTATATTTGTCCAATCGTTATTCGATAGTTGTACACACGGGGATTATTTTGTTTTAAAAATACTATTAATCATGAAAGATTTTTCTCCTGTATTTGTTTATGAAATTATTCGATTTCATTGTTGGGAAATTTATATTAATCCCGTATTAGTCAAACAAATGAAACGTCAAAAATTGTGAGCAAATATAAATCGCTTATTTTCGTTTATAAACAGAAGATAAACAAGAGACAGTAAATTTATTTCTATATTTACAAGTTATTTGCAGAGTTAGACCAAGGATAAAAGTGCATAAAATTCAATAGAATAACGTATTATGTAAAAGTTTGAAGAGATTCTGCAAACTTACCAAAAGATTGAGGATAAAATAATAATTAAAAATAAAATTAATCCACGAGGACTCCTAACCAAAGAACATGTATTATTTGGATTATTCGAATACTGTTCTAATCTTGAGTGATATTTTAACAACGTTTCATCCGATGAAACTTCCAAACTTCTTCAGTTGTCGTTTGTCGAAGTCGGGAATCTTGCTATCGAACTCGACTATCTGCAGAGAGATTAGAACGGAACCCTTTATTTAATCCACAGAAGTAACAGATTCTCAATATAGTTTAACGAGTTCGCAAACACACCTGAAGAAGGTCGGAAGTGCCATCTGCTTAAATGTTGTGAGAAAAACACTCAAGATGAAAACTAGCCCGACTAATTCAAATAATAGAAATTATCAATCCTAATCTCATATATATATATATATATATATATATATATATATATATATATATATATATATATATATACAGAAACAATTCAGATATTCAGAAGCATATACTTTATAGCAAGCGCAGTTAAATTAATATTTTTTTTATCGGCCTGTATAATTTTACGTGCTAAAACCGTAACATTTTTTTCAATATTTTATCAGCTGTTTAACTTACACACGAAAACCAAAATGGCGGTGCGTGAGGGGCGGATAACTTCATGCTGATAAAAAAATATATAACATACCCTAACACTTAGTCTGTGTGTCAAATTCACTAAATTAAAACTTTCATAAATCCATACGTGAGTTTTTCAAAGTTAAGCGGCCATCTTTGTTTTTATGTGTGTCTAGATGAGGCGCTTTTACGAAAACAAATTTTAAAATTGTAAATAATTGAAAATAAGTTTTTAAAACGATGTACTTTACTGCATTTGCTGCAAATTATTTGCTGATATATTTCTAGTTCACAACTTTTCTCCCGTTAACTATTCTCTATATTAGCAAGGGTAGATATATCATAACGAAAATGCCAATAGTATTTCAAATAATCCTTATAATACAAAATATGTAATTACTTGAAAGACAGCAAAAGAGGTTTAAAAGTAGTTAAACTTGTTAAAAGTCCTACAGATAGAAAATATATTTGAAAGAAACAAAAAGAAAGTTATAATAATTTAAAGAACTAATCTATATGAAAACAAATACGGAATACGAAACCAAAACTGGCAACATTTTATAAAGTGCAAAGTGTAGTATCTGTCCTTAGAAAAGGAGAATTTTTTCTAGACTTAAGCAATGTTTTACCCAGAGCTTTTTGTGACAGATGAATTTTCTCCGGATGTGACTATGCGACTAATTCTGCTCTGTTTGTGTACGCAGTGAATACGTAAGAAATAAACACGTAACATAAAACGCGCATTTTTTGTAGTCACTGGATATCAATCATTATTATCTATATATTAATATGCTTGTCCGTACGGTGTCACATCATCATCATCGCAAATATTAATTAATGAAACACGTCATCATCATCGCAAACATTAATTATTGTGAATTATCTCCCTTTATTGCTCAATCTTTATTAGTTAAAAATCATTAAACCCTTTCATTTCCAAAAACTTCCCGAACAACAAAAAAAACCCAAAATATATATATGAACTGCCTATTTATGGTTCCGGATTATTTTAAAGACAATTATGCGTAGAAGGTATCGTTCCACTGCTTAAATAGTATAGTATTTTACTTACATTTTTAACGATATCTTCTGTAGTACAGAACGCTTATTCTATTTTATTCTGTAATACATATATTTTTTACATTTAACGCTACGAGTTCGTTTTTTTATTGTGCCACTTTATCTTTTTTTTAATTTACTTTTGAGTGAGCCTTACATAACAAAAAAATATGTTTAGAAATAAATGTTACAAAAGTCAAGAATGACTTTATTCAATAAACCACCAAAGTTACCATTCGCAAATACACTGAGTAACACAGAGTCAAAACATATTTTATGTCTTGTTCTGTCTTGTTTTGCTTTTGTTTTACGGCATATCAATCCTTTTTCGTGTTATTTAATGCCGAATCGAGTAATTTTGTAACATTTATACAACTTCACGTTGTTTACATAGTTATTACATATGGTTTGTTCGTTTTATTTTGCTTCTTTTACAGGCAGTCATCATCTTCTTATATCCAGCGACATAATACCATAAAAATGCACACAATTTTTTTTTAATATGAAATAAAACACTTTCTTTCATTACTCACGATTTAATTTATTTAAAGAAATATTTACTTCCCATTTAAAGATTTTCAGTATATTTTATTTTACTAAACAATTTTTCCATTATTTTTATTACATTGTTAGGTGAAGTTTCAGAATAGTTAACCCCCTCCCCATATTAAGAATGGCTTTCAGCATGATTCTTATAATAGCGGTATCAAAGATTTTTTTCCTTATTTTAAAACAAATTATTAAAAAAAGATACAAGACCATTAAATTTTTTTCATTAAATCGCTATTAAGGCGAAGGTTCAAAATAGTTAACCCTTCTCCCCATAACCGTTTTCTATGCAGTAAAATACTTTGTTTCAATAATTATGGCTTAAATAAATATTTATTCCTTATTAAAATATTTACAGTATATTTTATTTAACTGAAGAAATATTTATTGTTCAGACATATATTTCCCTTATTTTTTTACATTATTAAGTGTAGTTTCAGAATAGTTAACCCCCTCCCCATATTATGAATGGCTTTCAGCATGATTCTTACAATAGTGCTATCAAAGTTTATTGATTTTTCTTATTTAACAAAAATTATAAAACAGATACAAGAACATTTTAAATATTTTTTTTATTAAATCGTTATTTAGGTGAAGGTTCAAAATAGTTAACCCTTCGCCCCATAACCGTTTTTTTATGCAGTAAAATACTTTGTTTAAATAATTATGGTTTAAATAAATATTTATTCTTTATTAAAAGATTTACAATATATTTTACTTAATTGAAATCTATATCAATAATTCGACTTAAAAAATATTTGTAAATTTCCAAATCTTCATTGAATAAAATTCAAAATAAATAGAAAAGTCTATTGCATATGTAAAAGTTGACGATTGCTTATTTAACTTCATTAAAAGCTATCAAAGTCAACCAAGAGCTGCTCAATATTCTGGTTTAATGGATCATTTAGCAAGGAATGAAGATGGTTATTCTGGTCTACCAGTTATTCTACCATTTACATTTACAGGAAGTCCTAGGAACCTACAACAACTTCATCAAGATGCAATGGCAGTTTTCTGTGACCTATTCATTACTTACACGTGTAATCCAAAATGTCCTGAAATATTACACAACTTGGGGTCATCGGAACTTTCACAAAATCGATGTCCACAATGCCACACAGTTTTTTTTTAAATTCACAGTCTGACTCCCAAGAACCTGCTGACTGACCACTATTCTCACTCCAAGCAGCTGATCGACGTCCCTGTCACCGCCACACCATCACTTCCTGACAATATCAACAGCATCAGTTACGATCGCATTGACCTTCAATAAAAGTTTGAACTAAAGTTCTTTGTTTGTTCTACTTGCTTCCATACATTCATTTTTGTAATATAGCAATAAGGAATTTCTTACTGATGTGTTTTAAAAGATTTTTACTACCGTGGAATTTCCACGGGTCCTGCTAGTTATTATTATTATTATTATTATTATTATTATTATTATTATTATTATTATTATTATTATCATTATCATTATTATAAGCATTATCATTATTATTATATTTATTATTATTATCATTATTATTATTGTCATTATTATTATCATTATCAGTATTATTATTATTATTATTATTATTATTATTTGCTGTTAATAGACTGTGTTACTTAAATAGTTTACAAATTGATTTCAATGGAGTTTAAAGTTGTGTTCTGTCTCGCCTACAATCTTTTGAAACAGCTTCAATGATCTTGATAATACACACATCCGTTCGCATAACATGCCGTCTTTGAACTCACCTACTGTTTCTTTTTCCCTTCTCTTATGCATATTGCATAAACTAATTTGCATTGAGTTTGCGTTACTCACACGTGATCGTCAAATACAAAAGTGACGTCGCCATCGTAGCTTTGTTTTCCTTATGCGAATGAACACGACGCAAACGCTAGTCAGGTAAGCTACCATTTTCCCTACAGATTTAAAACTAAAGCCATAACTAATTTGTTATGGTAATGTATTACAATCTCTTCGTAAGAAAGTTCAAATCCGCCTGTTGCTAAAACATTCGATTGAAGACCTCAACGTTTCGATTTTAAATTATGGCATTTTCTTTATTTGTTAAGAATTTTTTAAAATTTCTATTAATGCAATATTCTTTATTTCAAGTAGTAGTATAATGTAGTTATGTCATGTGTATTTCGAAATGATACGAATCCTGCAATGTATTTGTTACGTATTGTTATTGTTGCGTATACCCGTCGCAGAATGTGTATATGCTTTAACTATAGAATTAGTTTTAACTTTTAATTTGTTCTCTTTATTTGAGTGTATGATACGGTTATGATGGTAGCAACCACTAACTGGTAAAGTTTATAAAAATAATACAATAATCGAAAGCGAATTGCCTCTATAATAATAAATCCCAAAATTTCATAAATTAAAATAAAATATTTAAACGTATTTTACGACTAGATAACACCGCGCGTCTAAATAGTCGCACAGAAATTTGCATATTTTTGTTTCTATTGTGTTAGGAATAAGTTCGTCGCGATTTATATATATATATATATATATATATATATATATATATATATATATATATATATATATATAACTATTCTGAAATGCTCTTCGTCGAGTTCATAAGGTCTTCCGCTGCGTGGTGTGTCGTCGACTTCAAAACCGTCATATTTTAACTTTTCACATCATTCCCGTGCCGTAGACCCGTATATGCCACCTTCAAAGTATACCTTACAAATGTCCCGGGCTGCTTCAGTCGCTTTATGACCTCGTTGCAAAGCAAAGAAAGAGAAGTATTGAAAATGTTGCTTTTTTACCTCCTGGATATTTTATTTCTAAACTCAAATATAATAGGAATATGACTTAGTTATAGAGAATATTGTTACAAGAAAAGATCCCTTTTCTTGAAAGTAAGAAAAACATTAGATAAGGAAAAATGAGATTAGGATAGACCGAGATTCGAACCTTGTAAGCAAGGTTCAGAAATAGATTCAGAAAGGGGTTTCGCATTGTTCAGTTTTACATAAAATAGTTAGATATATTGTTGAAAAGGAATTTTAATTGTTCAATTCTTTTTATGAAAACTGAATTAAAAATGTGGTTAGTTAGAGGAGAACGAGCAATAGCAAATTTAAAACATATTGAAATATAAGTTAGGTCGAAAAATAGCTAAGTGAGAATTCTTTGTCTGCAGAAATCGTTTGGAAACCACGCATGTTCAGGCCACGTGGGTCGATCACGTTTTTGGACACACGTATGACGTCATGGCAGAAATGAATTCTCAATATAGGAGCTAGAGTCGAAGATGATTAGAAAGAGTTGGGGACGAAGATAGGAGACAGCTGAAATGGTCAGAGGAGGGCCCCTTTGGAAGCGAGGGAAAAAGTTTTAATCATGTAGTCGACTTTGAATTCCTGGATGTCATCATCATTTCGACCGGTCAAATGGAATAAAAGAACATCTCATATTTTTTGTAACTTCCGTCTTCGTGTCGTCTTTCTACAACAAAGGTGATGTGTAATCATCTTTAATGAACTTTGAATAGCTCATCATAATTAATGTCTCTCTCCATCATAAGAAATGACTGTCACTCCTCTTGTGATATAATAACTGATCACCCACTCTCTCTCCTACGATATATGTATACGAAACCACAGACTGTAAAATATATAAATATCTAATCTCTCTCTTCCTCATCGTATATCTTGTATTACGAGTACCCGTTACATGTCCGCCGTCTCTAGTAAATACGAATGTCCCCTATGCAACAATATCAGCACAGTTTTGTACGACAGGAAAAGTTCTATCGAATAATTATTATACATATTGTCGAAATGTATATTGTCGTTGTAGAAAAAAAAAGAAAAATATAAATACGCAACGATCTTATTCTCCAACTCAATAATATTTTTTTTTGCAGTAAGGATGAAATTATCTTAGATATCTTGTAATATTTTGTGAAAATATCCAGCAGTTAAATTAAATTGGTCATAGGACAATCACACCTTCGTTGTTACTGCTCCCATTAATTTATTTGTCAGTTAACAGTTAACAGACAAAAACCAGCTAGGCGTTACAATCTTTGAAACACTGACGGCTACGACACAAAATAACAAAGAGTATTAGGAAGTAAATTTAATTAAAATAGAAGCAGTTGTGTTCGTCAATCAAAACATTCTATCATAAAAATATGAAGTTTGTGTTTGTATAAACAGCACAGAATAGGGTATTATAGATAAACCGGAAGATAATTATTTGAAGAGAGTCAAAATAGATTAAAATTCAAGCCTGATGATTATAATTAATGTACAGAATCATTGTTGCTCATTCAAGATTTTACTTTCATTTCAAAAATATATATTTGATTTAATGTCAAATGTCTTAACTTGATTTATTCACATAACAATATTGGAATTATTCCCGTCTTAGTTGATACGATTTTTAAAGTAATGTTAAAATTGCGTCAGCGAATGAAAGAGAACGTAAGAATATGATTAATACATCCACAGGCAAAAATGATAGCAATAGCTATGCATGCAACCGAGCGATTGACATGTATGTGGAAGCTGCGGCATCTCACGCATGAAAATAACCAAACCGTGGCGTGAGGTAAGGTCAAAGCGGAGGAAGAGAAGAGAAAACCAATGAGAGAAAGGAAAACATGTGTTGGCGCAGAGAAATGAAAACACGTGCTGACGCGATATAGTTGTTCCCCCTCTTTATATGTATTAAAATGTTGGGTTTAAACATTTACAAAATGCGTTCGAATTACGTAAAAAATAAAATAGGAAATTCTAACGAGGAAAAAGATAAAATAAACGTGTCAAACAATTTATATACTAAGATAATTTACTTGGACTTATTTATTTATGAATTTACTTGAACTTGAGTTGTTTCTTGTTTTATCTAAATTACTCGGCGCAAGTTTAATTTTATTTATTGCGGACTATTATCCTCTTATTTTCTTAGTTGTTTCACGACGTTTCGACCAACTATTCCTCTGGCCTTCGTCAGGTGGTAACCGTGACCGGATAGGAACTCTGAATCTCCTGACTGCATTCATTGCAATTACTGCCTTCCGTAATTGTTGTCGTCTCACCACGTACAGAAGGCAGTAATTGCAGTGGATGAAGTCAGGAGATTAAGAGTTCCTATCCCATCGCGGTCACCACCTGATGAAGGACAGCGGAATAGTTGGCCGAAACGTCGTGGAATAAGATGAGAATAATAGTCCGCAATAAATACAATTAATAAATAATATTCATCTCAATAATGAATTCCAATTAAATTATATAGACTCGGCGCAAGTTTAAATAAAATCTTTTACCTAATTTTCTTTTTGCATTTGATAGTATGTAATGGAACCATTGAAACGTTTATAGGAGCGGCAGTATCTCACTTATAAAAATGTCCAAGTCGTAGTGCGAGGTGACGTCACAGCAGAGAAAGTGGAAATAACAAGAGAGAAAGAAAATCACGTGTTGATGCGAGAGGAAAAATGCACGTGTCGAAAGACCCCAGTTGTTTTAAACCACGTGTCTGTGCGAATGAAACTTGTAATAACGTTCAGGCGCGAGAAAGATTTTACGGGGCCTGCAGGACGGGGACTTTAAAACAAGATGCGGGACACATTTATCTTCCGAACTTTTATGAAATGTTCGAGCGACCGTGAACTGTTGAACAAATTACACAATGACAGCTGATTAGAGCTTCAGATGAAAAAAATAAAACTGTTAATTTACCCAGAGAAGAAAAAAACAAGAATGCGACCATATTCTGCTGGATTTGAAAATACGTACCAGTGATTTGGTGATGGAACGAGCGTTAGTAAATGATTTTATTTCAAATAAGAATGAATCATGTCGAATTTATTTTCTTTGTTTCTTTGTGAAAGTCTCCTACATAACGTACCGTCCCTATGAACATGTAACTACCACGTTGCATATAAAATATACTACTGCAAAGAAAGTGGTCTTCTTCTATTAGACTAGAAAACCTCTCACTCCTCTACGTAATCTGTATATATAAAGCCACCATTCGCTTGCGTTGGTTACCTTGTTTACTTAACTCTCAAAATGGGTAGACACAAAGTCCAGTGTTAAGTTGAAAAGCTCAAGCACTAGAACTAGCGCACTATGCTCTGGAAAAAGATATAATTACCCATGTAACTACCTCTCAAAAAGAAGGCAACATCTAGGTGGGTGGTCATTCTGAGAATTAATAGGATCACACCCCAACACGACATAAAAAAAGTAAATGTCGGTCGACAACTTGTTTCCGATGTGTCCGTAATGGGTTAATTCAATACATTTCCATATATTATGTGGAACTAATAAAATTACTTTTTATTCAAGTTTATAATTTCATCTTACCATTGCCATTTTAACTGCATAGATATTGAAGCAATGTCAGATTGTTCACATAACTAGGAACGAACATATTGTTTACTAATATCAAGTATTTTGCAATTTTTTTAAGACTTAACATACACTTGCGTATCCATAGTATTCCATTTAAATCCTATGCCTTGTTGAAAATGTGTATAGAAAGAAAGAAGTCAATGAGAAGAATTTAATTGCAACGAAAATAATGAGACAGTTGTAAAAGTGCATACCTCCACCCCCGCAAACGTATGGATTGGCCTAAGAATTACATGACCATTATCTTTTCATAGTGTACTATGTATCTCTGAACTTCTATCATAAAAACATAAATAATTCAAAAATAATTTATCTGAGCAAGAGGAAATTTCGAATTGTGGTTAATACGATTATCGTTCTTAGAGTAAAACCTCCTATTTTTCACTCAAATAGTTAAAGAGATATGAAGATTGGAGTGGTAGCATTGATACGAGCGGCCTTTTGTGTTCTAGAATTCGTTTTCACATCAGATTGACAAGAAAATTCTTGCGATTTTTCACTTTTACATTCAGAAAACATATCTCGGGTCAAACAAAAATTATTAATCGAAATAAGCACCATCAGAATAACCACACTTTATCCAGCGAAAACTAATGTATATTTGCCATTAATGTAAAAATCTTACATTCTGGTGAAGATGAAGTCGCTGAAGGTGTTTTTTTTTATCGCTTACGTTTTGAAGCATTTTTCACGCAGAATGATGTCGAGAGTACTAAAAACGTTAGTCTGTAAACGAGAGGTTTGAATAGTACGGTGGGCGAGTTTCCTAGCCCTATTCGTTTAACTTCTAATAGGTTGCTTTAGCAACGTGCGGTCGGGCATTGTTGTGGAGGAGAATGGGGATTTTTATGTTGACTAATGCTGGGTGTTATCGAAGTTTCTGATGCATTTCATCAATTTGTTGACAGTACTTCTTCGCCGTGCTGGTTTCGCCTGCATTAAAAGACTGTAATAAATTAAACCGGTCGCAGACCATTAGACAGTATACATGACCTTCTTTAGGTGCAACTCTGGCTTCAG
>NC_136491.1:128075493-128140493 GCF_053919585.1 Euprymna scolopes
ATTTCAAAATTGCCATCATTATATTTGGACTTATGTTTACAGAAAGAGATCAGTTAATTTTTAGAAATTATTATTTTGTTACTTTGAGGGAAGTAATTATAGTTATAGCTTCGATTGTGCAGAGGCGATATGACTTAGAGACTGGAGTATCAGACTTAACTTTTTTATGATAGTACATTTGATTGAGAAGAGGGTATTATTAGAGTTAAGCTTTTTAATTAAAGTGGTTAGAGAAGTTCCTTGGTTATTATTAAAATTATAGTTGTGAAAAGAAGAAATGTGGTTTGATATTCTTTTCTTAATTAATGTTGAAGTAGCGCCGATATATGTGTGCACTTTATTAAAAAGCTCGAGGTATGGTATTAATATTAATTTGCTGATTTGTATTAGTTAAATGGTTTGAATTTTGTTCATAGTGTTCAACAAATGGTGAGACAATGTCTGCATGAGGACTATGTCGGAGGGGATAATGAGTGTTGTTAGTGTTAGGATGGCTGTTAGGAGAAATATGATTATTCTCATTATTATTATTCTCATTATTATTATTGTTATTATTATTATTATTATTATTATTATTATTATTATTATTACTAGTTATATGATTGTAGATGGAGGGGCTGCTCGAGTGATGTATTGAATTAGTAACTATATCAGATGGAGGATGGGAAGAAGAATAACTTGAAGACGAAATATTAGTGTCTGTATATATATATATATATATATATATATATATATATTTAAATATATATATATATATATATTTAAATCAACAGTTGTCTCTTTGATAAAACAGAAGCGCGTTCGAATGGACGTGTCTGTTGAGAGTAAAATTGAACCATGATATTTTACATTTACATTTTCATCCTTAAATGGAGCCATTATTTTCAAGAATCAACATTAGATTCTCTACAGTGCAAAGAACCCCACAATACATTGTGAAATAGGACGGGCAATCAATCGATTTGATTTAAAATGTCCGATATCAATAAAAATGTTGGAAGTTAGAACAGTTGTTAATACTAATTCAATCCCGAACAACGTCGGGTCTCTATGCTAGTAGATATTTATAAAAGTATATAAATATTTGGATTATTAGCCACAATTAAATTCGGGAGTCAGAAGATTCAGATTTTTGGGGTATCGGAATTTTGACGTCGACAGTAGTACACACGACAGCATGAATTTTCTATGAAAATCAGTTGATATTTTATGTCTTCCTTTTTGTTTTTTTTTTTCGTTAAAGTTTTGTATTAATTCTAGTTTGCTTTGTTATTCAATAGCATTCGAAAAATCATTAAGAACAACTTTTAATACCTAAAACCCCGGATATGTTTTCTGGAAACAACGTATGCAGATATATCCTGGGAAGTGCAAGAGATGTATGCTTTAAACACTGCAACAACTATAAATATGTTTACTTTATTTTTACCTAGTTTGCACTATTAATTGTTGTACTTTATGTATAATAATAAAATTATAAATAATAATCATACCTAAACACAATGTTTAATAATTAAGTAGGAACATCAGCATTAGAAGGGTCTTCAGCAGAAATAACAATATTTTTACGCATGTCTACACGCAAACAATGGAAGGAATGTAATATTTGATAAGCAAGATGAAAAGTATTCAGTGATTAAATCTTCACTGACATGACATATTGAATTCAGATAAGTTTTATAATAAATGCATATATATGAAAAAATTATTCAAAATATTTTCCTCCTTCCTCTGTTTTCTAAGCAATTATATTAAGACAATTAGCTTGTTTACATAGTTGATTGTTTGAATATTCTACTCTAATTTGACATTCAGACTCTGTTGGTCTATTTTCACATTTGATATGACTAATTAGAAGCCTCCGTCCAGTCTCAAAAGACAACGGATATCCCCTGTAAAGGATGCTGCGTGTGTAATTATGTGATAATTTTTAACCGCATTTTTCTTGAACAGGCAGGGCTTGAGTGCAGTTGAAAGGAGAAGTGTTAGACGACTGAAAACAATACCGGAATAAGCGGAGAACACATACAGCACCTGGAATTCCCAAATTACCGCGCATTTTTGTACTGAACAGACTTAATCTAGCTTAACTTCAGTGATCTAACGGGAACCTGCGTGTGAAATTCATTACGCCGTATATAATTTTATAAAGTTTGCATCGTAATTACAGTAATTACATTCATTATGTTTTTTACATTTATATTACACTACGGTATGGAACGAGGTACATCGTAGTCCATATTTTTTATTTGTGATTTAACCTCCTTTCAATCGATGTTTCTATGTCTATGTAGTTTCTCCGAGATAACATCTAATTCAGATAAAAGACTAGAAGCAAATCATAGTCATCATGTATTTTTTGAAGTCGCATCAGTAGCGACAATATATGTTGGTAGCCACTCGTGTTCGTAAAAGACTCTTCGTTTTGCCAACTTATCTATGTTTTCAGAAGTTGTTGCACATCTCCAGGCAGAAGGCACGGGGTCTGGCACAGTGGGATCACCAAAGGTCCATAGTTTGTAGCATTGCTGTTGATGCTATGTGGCGCTGATATCTGGCAGCATGAACTTCTGGAGACGAGCATCCTGAAAGGTGACAGTAGCTCTGTAGACAATGACACGTCAGTCCGATCGATCACTGGCACAGTGTTCCAATTACTTTCTTTCAATTTCACACAATTTTAGGTCGATCATGACTATATCTTTCTAGCGATTGTTTTTTTTTGGGGGGGGGCGAAGATATGTAGACAGCTTTACTCTGACCACTTTGCAACATAAAATAAACGTTGTAACAATATTCAATATTAAATTAATTGCTCTAATCTCTTACAACCAAGTTAAGTTTTGCTTAACTTTGGCGATCGATCGAGTACTGTATTGTCTTTTTAACAGAGTCACACATTTTTGTCGCATCATTTTTTTGTTTACTATAGCCCAGACGTAGGAAAAGCAAGTTCATTTAAATACTGCAATTAAACGAAGAGTTTTACAACCGGAAGGAGTAAAGGGGAGATAAGCATAATTGGAAGGGCGGAAACTAAATGAATTCCAACAAAGACGACGAATGCGTTCGATGGACGAACAATTTTGATAGATTTTAAAATCGCCCACAGGAAACGGAACGATCAAATAACGTAAATAACGTAATCTAAGACTGTCATTTACTAAGACATGGGAAATGAAATAACGGAGAATTACAATGCCCTGCTCTCAAAAGGAAACGAAATTGTCTGAAACTAAACATTTATTGCTTGTATAACCGTACACAATTACATATGTGTGCGAGCTATTGTTAGACAACATCGCATTTAGACTCGCCATTCGAGAACACGAAAAAATGTATCAAACATAATTGTGCGACTCACACCTTTGTGTGACTGCATTTTTGAGACGACGATTCATAATTCATTTTATTTATGACATATTGCAAACTAGTACCTTATTCATTGTACCCCGGGTCATTGTCGACAATTATAGTATGGATTTATGAGCCGTCATATATTCTAGATTTAAAAGCTTCTATATTTTCTTATTATGAGAATAATTTTAATTATTCTTAGCTGTCAGACAGCGTTGCCCGCTCGTACAATACGCTAAAAGATGATATTTTAATTCATGCAGATTGGGTATGTATTATTATAGAATCAATCGTTTTTTGATTATTTTAGATTACGAGGAATAATTTTCCCAATGGACTAATTCTAAAAAACAATCAAACAAATTAAAAAAGTAATAATGATAATGTCATTTATCACATTCGACCTGCGTTTGTTTACAATATCATGTGAGCTATTATTTGAGCGTTACAATAAATGCCCTGAAACAGCTACTTCTGATTAATGTTTAGTCTTAATATATGCATACGAAGAAATAATTTGCGAAGATTTTAAATGATACGTCTTTGTTTTTATCGTAAATTGAAGTCATACATAAGAAAAGTTAAAACGAAATGATTAGGGACATCCGGGCTTTAACAACAGATCGTTTGATCTATAGTCGCATGCTCTACCACTAATCTATATCTCCAGACCATAATAAATCTGTTTTTTAAAGAAAACAATGATTTGCTGAGATTTTATTGTCTGTCTTTGCTGGTGTAATGTAAAACATTCCTCTGTACAAATTCTTCTTTTTATCTATAAGACAGAAAAGCTATTTTTAAGATCGAATTTTATTAATTTTTGATATTGGATAAATTTCCATACAAACCATATTTAAGGACACAGTCAGACATATGAATTAGATTTTTGTGAAATTTGCAAAATATAGGCGCAACTATTTCGGAATCTACGGCGAAGGAACTCACATACACACTGAAATGTGACTCTTATATTATAGTAAAGATAGAAAATTAGGAAACTGATAGTGTATTAAATGTTATAGTACATCTGGTGTATTATTAATCGTCGTCCAATACATACATTGTTCTTTGACTCATCTTTCTCTCCATCTTCTACATCTATAATATTTACTTCAACCCATAAGAATAAATGGTTTCCTTTTGTAAGTGACACTATTCAATCGTTATTGCGATACTAAGAATGCAATTGCTAAGTACTTAAGACTTTAACCGCATACTGGTTGACGGAACGAGAGTACGCTAACTTGTGGATTAAATTAAATTAATGGTTTGGTTTGATATGCCGTGCAAATTCAAGAGTTCAATCAATAAGATTTGTGAGTTCGACAAGATAGAAGAAAGTAGAACGTGGAAACGGTCGAAACGTTATAAAAATAAAAACTAAAATATGAAGAATTGTCTGAGTAAACCAAATAATCCACATAAATGTGAGGTTCCCACGCTTTTAGATTGGCTCCGCTCGGCATATACACCTGTTTAGCAACTGATTGTTTCATACTTTGCTTTTCGTCAGTCAACAATGAAATTGTTTTCGTAGTCGGCGTTTAGGAATTCAATTTGATAGATAGATTTTTTTTTTGCTATATATCACTATATATGCTTTTCTTATTTTTAATCGGTTCTCAACTCTCGATTTATTTGAGATTTCTCTGTAACTTCAAATGGAATTCTTTAAAACTCTTATTAAAAAACGCCTTTATCTTCTGCGCCACGGGCTCCGGAGAACAATCAAGGTTAGATTTCATAGCATATAGACCCAATTTCTTTGTTCTTATCTGGTCTTCCATTGTCGGATTCGTACCAAATTGTATTATCATTATTATTATTTTGGTAAGGATTCCAACAATTATTATTATTATTATTATTATTATTATTATTATTATGTTATATAGTTATTATTATTATTATTAGACTATACCACTTGTGCGCGTATGTTACGTGAGTTCTTATTAGTAATGATATGAGTCTTAGTGAGAGTTCTTGTCTTATTACATATGATGTTGTATCTTAGAGAGAGAGATGTTGTTGTAATGACATTTTATAACACAGACATATAATAACAATACAATTTACCTTTTTGTAGAAATCACAAACACAAAGATGAGCTTTATCACAAACACATGATGAATTTATTTTCTGACGACCGGTCGACTTCCTCATTAAGGACTCAAAGTTTCACATTTTAGTTTCTGAAGTAACGTCTCGCTTCAGACGTCCGCCTGTCTCTGAGTTTTCTCACTGACTGTCTCTGACTCTCTCCGACTCTCTCCGACTCTCTCCACCAACTAACTCCCACCTGCTATATTGAGAACTCCATGCATCCCGGCCACGTGAGCAAAATTCACGTGTCTCAACATGCGCGACTTTGCACGTTTTCGACATTGATTTCCCAATAACCTATTTTCCTTGTTTGTTTCCACAAAGGAATTTAACCTACATATCTAATTTATTTAACTCATATTTTATTATCCACATTCTTTTAACAATTGAATAGTTTATTTATTATTTATTTCATCCGAATTAACAATTTACTGGACATTCCATTTAAACCTATTGTTCTTTAAAACTTATGTCCAGGGTTCGATTTCTGCTTTCTCTTATTTCCATTTTAACTAATCTCTCTATTTTTATACTTACATGAACAGGGGACAGCCCTTATCATGTAACATCCCTCCCTTCCATATTTCACAAAAAAAATGTATGCATTTTTAACTTTAGTACATTTTTTTTTTTTTTTTACATCTACACAACCACACGGCTAGAAAGATCAGGCTAAAAAAACACAAAAAAAAATCTCTTTTAGTCAGACCTTCACGGCCGATTTCACAATTATTTATTTTTTTATAAGATCAGAACCTTTCTGATCTTTGTGGCATTTACTTTTTGGGTGTAGGGTATTCCTATGATTCACATCAGCTATTTTCCAGCCACCCATATGCCGCAGACTAGAGGTTTTCACCTTTCTCGAAATGGACGACTTCCTTCGTCTCAAAAGTGCTCTGATCTCTCTTTCCGCATGGTTAGTCTTATTAAGTATGGCTTTGTTTTGTTTTTTTTATTCTATAACTATCTCATACGGGACATACCAAAGCTCATATACTTAAATCTTTGTGGTTGGCTTCAGAAGTTTAAGATATACCTTTTTTTTCTCTCATACGGATTCACTCGGATTTCCTTGCTTGGATTTTTGAAACTTCGACGAGGATTTAGAAATATCACCCCTAACTAACTAACACGTTTCGCGCCCAACACCGTAATTGCGCCTAAATTCTATCTTATTGCCCGTTTTGTGTTTTGTGATTTTTCTTTTCTCTCACCAGGGCTTCCAAGATCCAGCAGATATATCCCACATTCATGCGTCTCTAAAAAAAAATACAAGGTTATATCTTTCTTACGTAATCTACGGCATATTTTTGCTTGTCTCTTACTTCATTAAGCTATATGTGATTGCCTCGGGACTACCTCTCATCGGTTTACTGGTCCCCTTAAGAATTTTCGTATTCTTTCCAACGCCTGTTTATTAACTAAGCCAAGACTTACCACTTTGCTTGGAGTCGTTACGTGCAACTAGCTTATTTTAAGCACTTAGTTAACCAGGTTCCCAAATTTTTCGTATAGGGGCACTTCTTGTGCTTATCAATCCCTACCAAGTCACTTTTCTTGGAGAAAAAATTTTAGGATCTCTAAAAAAAACAACAAAACCAAATGCTAAAACAAAACATCTTTCTTACGGCGTATCACATCTAAAATCTCTCCAAATGCCCGTTTACGTAATTTTAATTCTTGTCCCCCTTCTAAAATTCTAACTGAATCTGTAAGCCAACCATACGTCTTAACTTATTTTCTACTAGATCATTTTAATCTAATGTATATTTACGGATAACTTTGAATTCTTGCTGTGAAAATCATAACATTACATAAGACAATTTACAATATTTGTTCAACATCATAAAAACATTTTAAAAAAAAAAATACATTAATACATTTAAACATTTTGCAACAGTTATAACTTTTTTTTTTTAACAACAAAAAAAAATCATCTGTAAGAAACAACAATTCAACAGTCTGTCCAAAACAATTGTCCCTTTTTTTTCAAAAACAAAATAAATGAACACGCAAAAGCCGAAAAGTTCACTATGAACACAAAATGCATTTCAAAACAATTTACACGCTGTTTCATAGAGATTACATGCGACCTTTGAAATTCCTGTTTTGATTGACAGATTAAATTCAACAATTCGTCCAAACGATTTCATATCAAAACAATAATAATGGGTGACACAATCTCTGCCTTCGCGTGTATGTGTGTGTGTGTGTGTTTTTTTTAACAGACCAATTCATTTATCAATGAATTACGCATGGTGACTTGTTTACTATTTTTTTTCCATTACTACGAATTTCTTTTTACGGCATATCGGCCTTTTCTTCTTTTTCTTTTTAATATTTCTTGTATCTTTTGTTCTCTGTGTGCGTGTATGTTCAAATTTTTTTTTTCATCATTTTTTTTTTCTTCGCATTTCTGTGATCGTGTAATTTTTTTTCTTTTTCCGTGGTATTATTTATTTATTTTTTTAATTATGTTGGACCCTTTTAAAAAGTTGTGTTTCTTTTTCTTTTTCGAATTCTGTGATCGTGTGATTTTTACTTTTTCCGTGGTATTATTTATTTATTTTTTTAAATTATGTTCGACCCCTTTAAAACGTTGTGTTTCTTTTTCTTTTTCGAATTCTGTGATCGTGTAATTTTTCTTTTTCCGTGGTATTATTTATTTATTTTTTTAAATTATGTTGGACCCCTTTAAAACGTTGTGTTTCTTTTTTTCTTTTTTTTTCGTGGTATCGACCCCAGGTTCGGTTTCTGCATCGCTGATGCAAAAGGTTCACGAACACCAAATTGAGAGTTGTTATATAGTTATTATTATTATTATTATTATTAGACTATACCACTTGTGCGCGTATGTTACGTGAGTTCTTATTAGTAATGATATGAGTCTTAGTGAGAGTTCTTGTCTTATTACATATGATGTTGTATCTTAGAGAGAGAGAGATGTTGTTGTAATGACATTTTATAACACAGACATATAATAACAATACCATTTACCTTTTTGTAGAAATCACAAACACAAAGATGAGCTTTATCACAAACACATGATGAATTTATTTTCTGACGACCGGTCGACTTCCTCATTAAGGACTCAAAGTTTCACATTTTAGTTTCTGAAGTAACGTCTCGCTTCAGACGTCCGCCTATCTCTGAGTTTTCTCACTGACTGTCTCTGACTCTCTCCGACTCTCTCCGACTCTCTCCACCAACTAACTCCCACCTGCTATATTGAGAACTCCATGCATCCCGGCCACGTGAGCAAAATTCACGTGTCTCAACATGCGCGACTTTGCACGTTTTCGACATTGATTTCCCAATAACCTATTTTCCTTGTTTGTTTCCACAAAGGAATTTAACCTACATATCTAATTTATTTAACTCATATTTTATTATCCACATTCTTTTAACAATTGAATAGTTTATTTATTATTTATTTCATCCGAATTAACAATTTACTGGACATTCCATTTAAACCTATTGTTCTTTAAAACTTATGTCCAGGGTTCGATTTCTGCTTTCTCTTATTTCCATTTTAACTAATCTCTCTATTTTTATACTTACATGAACAGGGGACAGCCCTTATCATGTAACAATTATAATAATAATAATAATAATAATAATAATAATAATAATAATAATAATATTCGGTACAGACTCGACAACGAGAGACCAGATGAGAACACAAAAATTGAATTTATGATACGATAAAATCCAACATTGATCGCCTTTTGGGGTCCGTGGCGCAGTGAAGAGAGCCGTTAAGTCTCTTTGGTTTCAGGTGAGCATTGTCTGAAGATAACGTTTCAATTCTACTCTGGATCGCCAAAGAATTCGTTGACTAAAACTTTGTAGGTAGTAATGTGGATAAGTTACGAGACTGAGAATTCCCATCCCATTACGGTTAATCACTTGAAGAAAGGAAGCGAATTAGCTGACCGAAACGTAGTGAAGCAACAACAATTATGAAGATGAGGATAACATCCCGAAAAACTAATAAATACCTCAAATCAAGTTTCATACTAAATGTCCATATACACTTATAATTAAAATATTGCAATCATAAATTTAGATAATAAATATTAGTAATGTGGAAATAATAAATAAGCATTATAAAAAAAATTAGTTTTGATTAAATAAATACAAAATTAGATAAATACTAGAAAAAAAGCATGACACTATTTAATGTTAAATCAAACACATATCTAATGCAATGAAAAAATGCAAATATTCTTTCTGATATATGTTATCATGTATATTTACTTTATTTTCCTTCAAAAAGTAAAAGTCCCTAGTTTCCTGAAGAGCCATTTCGGGAATTATTCAAAATTAACATAAGTGTCGATTGCCTCTGAGCTACGAAACAGATACTGGAAAGAGTAGACGTTTTGGCATGTTGAATGAAAAAAATTATAAGATGAATAACATCTTGGAATTAGGAATATGACTGTTTTATAATATATATATATATATATATATATATATATATATATATATATGCCTGTATGTGTGTGTGTTCATACATATAATGAGTAAAGAAATGCACTTAGCTTTCAGACAATGCTACAGTTTCATGCTATTTTGTAGATTGTAAGTATGTGGCGTTCATTATGTTTCGTTATCACGCAATTTTTAACATGGAGGGCTGATATATATCTAAGTTTATTTAGATTAATATATAGATATTCATTAATTTTTTAAAATATTCATTATTGTTCTTAATATTTTTCCTGTTCTTTTATATTGTATTTGTGTGTTTTTATATCACAAAACAGGATAGTGTTATTTTTTTATTCTAGAATAATGATCGTAAATAATTTAGATTTTTTTAAATTTTAAAATATACTTACGACTAGCTTTGGTGCCGGCGTTGCCTTCGTCTTTGGAAGTTTACGTTGAGTACAAAGCAAAAGTATTAGTAGACAGGCAGCCTCGAACCCGTACCGCGAAGGAGGAAGAAAGCATGAAAAAAAAGAACGTGCCGTTGTTGCCGTTGCGTCCATAGTTAAACCGGAACTGTCGATCGAAAAGAGGGGATGGCTTTCGAAAATATTAGCGAAGAAAGCGATCTCTCCCTGTAGAAAAGTTCTCAGTTGAGAGTGAAGGAATAACTGTTCTTACCCAATTTTTCGATAGTTGTCGTCCAAAGAGTCCAGCTTACAAAACGTGAAAATCTATCGCCTCTGTCGAAAGCTTTAGGCGGACATACGTACATACATACGTACATACATACATTGATCTAACCTCTTTATTAATTTTGCAAACTCAGGAATTTAGACTAGATTTCGAACAGAACCGTTTACAAAATTAACAAGGGTAATATACTTTCGTTCATTCAGGCATGACTGCGTAAATTATGATGCAGGTATTGAGGGCGCGAGACTGTAAGGAAGCAACACCTGTCATGGACGTGCGTCAAAATCAGGTATACGTCATTGGATTCCCTCATGTAGAGAAAATGATCAGATCAACATTCACCTGCGCCCAGTAAACGTTTATAAAGCTGATCAAATTTATGTCAGCACAGTTAAGAGATGGTTTCGTCGATTTCGGAGGAGGCGACATAGACGTGTGTATCAAAGCTCGCTTCAGAATTTCACGACCGAGATATCGTAAATTTTCGGCAAAAGTGCATTAAGAATGGCGGTGACTATGTATTTTCCGGAGGGCAAAATATCGCTCGTTTCAATAATACAGCTTTCTTCTTTGTAAATCTTCAACGTTTTAGTTTTGGAGTTAAATAATAGGAGGCTTTACGTTTGACCTTCATAGTTGATCTTCATAGTTGTCATAATTACACTAAATTCCTCGATATATGTGATAGATATGATCTAAACCTCATACGTCAAGTAATCCCAATCATATACAACTTAAAATCCATCCATCCGAACACTCACACTTTAGGTTCATAATAATTTCCTCTCAGTTAGATCTGACTATAGATCTGACTACAGATTTTCGTAGGTTGCAATTCGAACCAATTTTAGTGGATGCTATTAAAACTAAACGAGTAATGGCACCGGCTAAGCGTATCTTCTTACATGATCATCCTAGGCTAGACGTGGCAGCGTCGTTTGTAGATTTTTCTTCTATTTAGGGAATGGATGAAGATCCGATTTATACTACACACTGACAAAATCGTAAAGTTGTTTTGCAAACCTTGTCTTATCTAAGGGGAAGGGGGTACACGAGCCATCCAAGCAATTAGAAGGACAGCCTCGATTTGTGTGGTAGACACAGAGATGTAAAATTAAATTGCTTTCTGATTCGCAGTAATGTTAAGATATTCCTTTTAAATATAGACAATAACAAAAGCAAAATGACCGAGAGAAAACATTAAAATACACGTAATAAAAACACAAGAATTCGTTCAAACATGTGGAGTTTATTCTGCTTGCAATAAAAGGTATAAACATCGATTACTATATATATATCTTCTCTGCAGAATAGAATATCATTACAATATCTATTTGCGGATAAATTGGCAATTTTCACAATCTTAATAATGTAATTGTTTTATTTGCTTATAGACCATATAACCTCAAATAAAAATAACGAAACAATTTTACACTCAACCGTAAAACGAATGCGAACTTATTAATAGAAAAAATAGACATGGCAATTAAAAATGTACGTTGGTCTATTATTGAGGAATTTATTAAGCATTTATTCCCAAGACAAATATACTAGTTGAAGAACAAAGATGGCGTAAAACTAAAGTCAAGAATCGACGAGGAGAATCTTATAGAAGCAAAAATACTACCCTCTACTTTATTATCTTTGTCTTTTCGAGAATAAAAAGTGAATATATATTTAAGAAATATATACCTCGTCTTTGTTCAATTGCTATAGGAAACCATACACTTAATCTAAGCTGTTGAAATATAACTTTGTAAAAAAATAACTACATAAGTAAATATGAGGTTATACTTTTTTTTAAAGTTAAGAATTTAACTCATGTCTTTCTAGCAATTCGTAACAAAGAAAATGCCGTAAAGGACTACTTGAATACTAATTATAAACATTTACTCGGAAATAAAACAATATAATTAAACATGGTTATTCATTATTTGTCTGTTTGTTTTTTGTAGCAAATGATATGTTTCTTAAAGTGTAACCTTGGTGATAGTATAAATAATGGATTTTTATGTTCTTTAAGTAAATAAAATAATAATGGAGAGTGAAACTTTCGTCTTGTGAGCCCGGCTTCGGAGGATATTGTAACCAACTTTTATGAATGTAAGTATCTGATATCTCTGGGTAGGAACGACAGTAGGAAAATGGTAAGACATGATCACAAAAGTATAAGCAAAATTAGATACGTTTTATTACCAAACTCTATTGTACGGGCCGTGTAAAAGCTTTATTTGCAATACGTATTGTTTCCTGCTCATTTTTGAGTATCGCGCTTCCACTTTGTTTTTACAGAAATCTGAAAAGTAGACAAAAAATTACTCAGAATAATTCAAAAATAAAATTATTAATCCTTATTTCAAAACATCAGAAAAACAATGAGATCGTAATCAGACGGATGCAAATCATATGACAGATATAAACACTCTTCCAAAGTTATAGACATGTTCGGATGAGCTTCAGTCTAAGCCCCTGTGTCACTAAAACCATTCCTCTAGCTTCAACCACTGCCCACAATTTCCACCACTCTTTATTTGTACCGAAATATAAACACAAATTCTATGACCAAATCTTTCTTTTTTACCTAGAACTCAGTTCCGCTGGACTGCTTTTCAGGTGACTATAATATGGTCATCTTCAAGTACAATGTAAACAATTTCTTGTTGAACTGTCACGTTAACTAATCAAATAATACCAAATTTCTACTACTATCAAGTATTACAATGTTTTCCTGGTAACCGCAGTACACTCATGATCCCGTATTCTTGAGTGACCTTCGGACCTTGGTAAGTTGTGACAACCATGTAAAAATGTCCTTCTGGTGTGTGATAGCGCGTAGTACATTTTGTTGATTTGCTAAACTAACACGTAACGCAGTGATGTATATGTATATTCGATGAGGATGCTGCTGATTCGATACAAAATGATTCAGAACTTAAACCTAACAGCTTTATGTTGTTGCAAGCAATCAGGGTTTTCCATAATCATGCGCAAAATCGGTAAGCAACAAATGAGTTTAAATCTTTAAAAATACATTATTTCATGTTATTCGAACTGGTTCATTAGAAGCATGTTATCATAATCATGATGGTCGTAAGGCAATGGATAGAATAGCGAAAAGAAATGTGTGTTTACATTTTTCACTCTGCCTCATCCGTTTGAAAAGAAATGACAATGGTTTAATGGTTAAGGACACTGACTCTCGGCCTGGGTGTCCCAAGTCTGGATCAAGTACTTTAAAAAAAATCACTTAAGATTTTAGGGACCTTCGCGTTGCCCCAGTAAGTACGCGTTGTATTTCTAGAAATAACTCTGACTAGAAAAAGATCGCGAAAAGCAAGGCCAAAAATAGAATTTGGATTCATGCGGGGGGGATGATGATGATGATGATGATGATGATGATGATGATGATGATGATGACGACGATCTTTTGTGTGAGAAAGCGCCGCCTTGTAAACATTGCCCTGAAGGATTACCCAGGAAACATATTAGTCAAATTAAAATCTGAATATATACACAACTAATTTTACAAAGTAACACACAAAACTATTTTTTTTTCTAAAATAATAAGGGTTCATCTAATATGTAATACAGAAAGACATACTTAAAATAATGAATTGAAAGTAAAAGGAGAATATATCATTAATAGAATAATTTATGTGGGGAAACAAATACCAATTACCTTAACAAAAAAAGAATGACCTAAATAATATACAAATGCAACGACAAAGAATACTAAAATCCACAAATCGGACAGAGAAGCTCATACTTTATAAATATATACATCCAATGCTTAACAAACATTTCCACTAAGAAGAACCATTGCAAAATGTATTAATATTAAAAAGATGTTATTTGATGACATTCGAACGATTTATAGACTGTGAAACAGCAATAAATACAATTTTATTTACCTCAGTTCTTATAAAAAAACACAGCATTACGAATGACTGAAACGGAAAACTTGAAGTATTTCTTATTTTCCTAACAAAATTAAATTACATAAGTACAGTTTTCAGTTAAAACATAATTGGTCTCGTTTCGAGTTTTTACTTGCTTGTCAATGAGTCCCTTTAATAGGGGTTGGACGTAGAAATGTGTATTTTTAAATTAAATATATAGATTCAATTGTAATGATATCCAACCAGTATATGAATAGAGATCGAAATGGGAGCAATGCAAGTAATCTAATATGTTAGTTTCAGCATAGTTAAGAAAAACATAATCCCTCTTTAAATTTTACCAACGTCGTGTCTTCGGGTTGGTTTCATTAATAATAATAATAATAATAATAATAATAATAATAATAACAACAACAACAACAATAATAATAACAACAACAACAACAATAATAATAATAATAATAATAATAACAATAACAATAATAACAATAATAATAATAATAATAATAATAATAATAATAATAATAATAATAATAATAATAATAATAATAATAATTTAAGTGCGATTAACATGTTTGCATCTATCCCAGTTCCGTAATTTACTACTTCTCTTAATATTTTAAAACAAATTTGGAATCGTTTTTATAATCTTTAGTCTTAAATCTAAAAAAAAACATCACCAGTAAATATGTATTACTGAAGCTCTACTTTCTACTCCTTAAATTATAACGAGTTCGTAAGACATCTTTATGATTCGAACCACAAATAAGTATGCAATCATATTTTCTCTGTTCTTCTTTCTTCATAATTTTCCATCCCTTTATTTTCTCAGTTGAAAAACTGACACGTTCCTCTAATCGATTTGTTTTGAAAATATTATATTGTTGTTGTTGTTGATTTTGTTTCATTTTTGTTTTTAGTATCGTTATGATGACTAAATATATGTATTCATGACCTGAAAATATATTTTTATGTTGTAGATACTGACAGTGTTAGACTCAAAGAAAGTAACAGCTGTGATAGACATGCGTCAGAAGCAGAGATGCGTAAGTGAATTCCAAGAAATTGAATCAATCAACATTAGCCTGCGTCTGTGGAAGGTTTATTAAGCAAATGCAGTTGATCTCAACTTCGATTTCAGAGTAGCCAGAAAGGTGTAAGTGTAAAAGCTTGTTTTGAACGCCCACTCACAGTCACCACCATGTCGCTGTCAAGATTACATTGGTAGTGGAAGTAACTATGCAAAACAATCAATTCGTACTACTCCTATTTTTATTACTCTTTAACTATTTTTTAGTTTAAAAATAAGAGGCTTTATTTTGGAAATGTGTAAAGTTGTTCAAAAAGAGCGTTGGGGTCTTAATTTTCACAAAAGGTTTCTGTCTACGCTTCGCCGCTTTCACATGGAGTTAAAGTTGAACATATCTCACATTACCAAAACTTAGGTCAACCGTTAGTGTTCTAAAATAAAATTGATCGGTTCAGGCTGAATTACTTAAGACACTTTCCATAAACTGTAGGTCTCTATTTACTTGTGTCTCCAATGATTCGAGAGAGAACTCTGATGGAAATTAGAATTAAATTAAGTAACGACACACGAATTCCTTTATATCAGCCTGAATTTAACTCGAAATAGAAAACAAACGTCTTACTCAAATTTTAAATAAAATCAAACAAAACTGCCATTACTCATTTTTTACAATGGGGGTTGCTTCCTTTCAAGGCTCGAAGGCCATTCAAGGATAAGAATTACTGGCTGTACGACAGTAGTTATCGTTACACTAGGAATTTGGTGTAATTTGATTATTTAAGGGTACGGCTTAGCAAGAATTTGTTTACATTGTACTTGAAGATGACCAGGTTTAAGTTAGCTGAAATGAAGGCTAAGGGATCAGAATTCAACTTGCGGGCATTTCTTGCAAAGAAGCTTAGTTCATAGAATCAAGCTTTAAATTTAGGCACATATAGCACATATAGACAGTAGGGAAGTTGTAGATAGTCGCTGTAGCTAGACGAGTGTTTTTGTAGGATTTTTTTGGCAAAGCGTAAACGATAGATTTGAGCTTAGAGTAGTGGCCATGAAAATAACGATAAAGCAGAGACATACTAGTAACGCCTATTCTGTGAGAAAGTGGTCACAGATAAGGGAAGAGCACATCGCGCACCTAGAAAGGATAGGGAGCTCCGAGCAGCTTCCGCACATATGTGGCAACAGTAATCAATTCTTATATGTGCATGCCCCTCATAACGGTAGAGGACTTCATCGGGTGTGTGATATCGAGTGGAGCAGTTCACTGATCTAACCATTTTTCCGACGACCTTGGCAACGGGTTCGATGTATGCGATCCATTTCAGATCAGAAGTGAAGAACAAACCTAGCTGTTTGTCAAAGCATGGAGCTTTCCCAAGTCAACAGCCATTATATTTCAATTGAGGCTAGATTAAAGCAAAGGCGTTGATGGTGAAAAGAGATGAGCTGGGTATTAGATGTATAAAAATTAAGTAGTCACTTCTTTCCCCATCACATCACGTGCTCAAAATCAAAAGAAAAAGAATCAGGAAGGCATTATTAAAACTACCCTTTGAAGTGTTGCCGTAGATGGTAGCGTCATCTGCGTGGATATCTATGAATGACATAAGAAATTGATTTTAAAGATCATTGATGAATAACAGGAAGAGAGTTGGGCTCAATATGGTGCCCCGAGGGACGCCAGCGTAAATTAAACATAATCTACACAAGTATAAATTGGTCAATGCATTAGAGATGATTAAAAACACATACATCTTGTTCTGATTTACTTGACCTATATACAAGGTCATTTCAATTTTCAAAAAAAAACAAGCTCCAGTTGAATTAGGACCAAATCTAAATTACTTCCTTCTCGAAATGGTTTGGTTTTCCGGGCCATAGATAGAAAAACATAAAGTGCAGTATATAAAGACAGATACTGCACTTTGGCTCTAGCCTTAATCTTATCTATTCCGAGTATAATTAACGACTATGCATATATCTACACAGGCACCAAGGAAGAAGAGGGAACTCCGAGAAGCTTCCACACATATGTGGCAACAGTACTCAAGTCCGCAGTTGTAATATTTTCAAAAACTGAAAATTTAAGCTAAATTAAATATAACTGTTTGAACAAACTATACCTTATTTGCTTGGCCATTTATTCTTCTATAATTTTTTTCTGTTCGTATTTGACTTTCAATTGAAATATTCTCGTGTTCACATCAATTAACCCAAACTGAGGAGGCAAAAAAAGTCTGCACACTGGAAAAAGCTTATTTAAATGTAATTTTAGGGCATTAATGTAACACAAATACAACAGGAACACAATGAATTAGTTAATATTTAGTAGTATAACCCTTCTGCAATTTGACAGCCTCTTTTGGGAATTCTTTGAATTATTCTGCAACAATACTTCGGGGAAAGGGAATCCCACTTTTCTTTTATTTTTGTCCAAAGTTCTTCCAAATTTGAAATTTTATAATTTCGTAGCTGTTACTAGATGTAATGTCATACGTTTCCGATAGAATTGGGGTCTGGAGATTGTGCAGGCCAATCCAAACACGGAATATCATGCTCTTCCAATAATATTTTGGCAGTGTGAATGAGAGCCTTATCCTGCCTGAAGATGTGATTATCATTCAAATTTTGATCAAAGTAGGGTAGAAAATGCTCAGTCAACATATTAATGTACTTGGTGGAATTAATTCTACCTTGCAAACGAACTATAGGCTCTGGGGCATTGGTACTAATAAATCCCCACACCAAAACTGAACCTCTACTACTTTGCAGCGTTGAAACTGAGCACCTACGATTAATTTCTTCGTTATTTCTCCGACCAACGTACTGTCTACCATCACTGCCTCGCCTACTGAAATTGCATTTGTCGCTAAAAATCACTTTTGACCAATATGAGGAGTCATGATCTTCATTACAGCTGGTGAATCCAGACGACGCGTACTGCAACCTATCCTCGCAAACTAAATTCCTTTAATCTGTTCTTGACAGTAGAAAGAGAGCACTTTTTAACAAGATTGTTGTTGAATTTGGGGAGCCGTTTCAAATCTGTTTCTTAGGCTGTAGATCTTGATAGCATTGCTTTCCCTGTTAGAAGTAACCCTATTACGAACACATTAAGGGGAATCACGAACCCTACCGGTGTTGTGGTGCTTTTGTACAGTTTTTCGTACAGTTTTCTATTCACATTTCAATCTGTGGCCGATTTCGCGATTGGATAAACCAGAAAGATGGTGATTAATGATCTCCTGACGATCACTAAGAGAAAATTGTTGAATATGGACTAAATGTTACGTTGAATAACCTGGAACAACAGAAACTACGATTAGAGGTACTTTGTTGCTTGTTGGGGGATACTTTAAACAAATTTAGGGGCGATAATTTAAGCTAGTTTTAAGCGAATTTATTGCTGCGAACTTTTTTTTTGCCTCCGCACTCTGGAGTCATTTTTTTTAAATTGACGTGAACTATAGAATATTTCAATCCAAAGTAAAATATGAACAGGTAAAATTAGAGAGGAATAAAAGGTGAATTAAATGAGAGGTAGGTTGTTTAAACAGTACCATTCAATTTAGCTTAAATTTGCAGTTTTTGAAAGAATTACAAGTGCAGACTTTCTTTTTGCCGGCACTGTATATTGTGATACATATAATGACAAATAGCAATAAAAACCAACCAAACTACATACCCCCGACTTCACTTGTTTTGAACTAACAAAATAAAGTTATAAAAAATCATGGCTAACTAAAATTGCAATTGTTTTATTGTCTAAATTTTATTTCCAGATTTCGGTTTTAGTAATCGTCTTTTTATTTTTTTTTTCATTGGTATTTTTTAGTACAAACGAAAAACTGTTTAGTAATATCGTTTTTTATTGCTTAACTTGATGATGTCGGTCACTCCGTTTAATGCAATGTTTCTTTCGACTCGCTAATTGAATTCTGTTACACATTTGTTTACCCGCCATTGTTCCGATTTAATTGGAAACGAAACGTGCTGTGCGTATTTATATAAAGCATATTTTACACATTGTGAGAATTCGCCTATATTTTGTATTGTGAATATGAAGACCATTGCATTTTGTGATTACTATTTATAGTCTGATTGTTTTTCGTAGCACGACTCTAATAAATTACACCACGAATTGCAGTACATATTGAGCTAGAGGAAAACCTGTTCCAGAACAAGTAAATTATTAAGTTTTGCCCTTACAAGATTAAAATTATATTTATTAATCTTTAGCTTTAGAATTCTTATCTTATCCTTATTTTAATTAAACTCCACTTCATAGTTTTGATTTACGCAAATATATAAACTTTATGGGTCTTTAGAGTTCAGTGAATTTTGCTTAATTGGACTCTAATTAGACTATGAATAAGATTTTATGTAAATGTGAAATAACTGAATTTTATGTTCGATAAAACTGATGAAAATAAATGAAATTAAGTTGAAAGGTTATGTATGAATTTATGTTAAATGTTTTTTTATAACAGGCATAGAAATGCAGCATTGGAGGATAGGAGAGATTTTGGAGCTTAGCTGACTAAGGTGTATATATTAGATTGTCAACTATTTTTTGGTCTCTATCTAGACGCACACGTCCAGATGTGGAAACAATACTCCATGCATGGGCGAATGGTGGCCTTGTAGAGGTACACAATACTCTCAGGTGTGAGTAGTTGTCTAGCTCGATAGAGAGAACCCGCCTCCTTTGCAGCATCCTTTGCAATGTCGTTAATGCATTTGTTCCGGTTCATATTGTCTGCAAATTTTACGCCGATCACTTTGAAGGAATACTTCTCAGGAAGGGTGTTATTTGTCAAGAATATGCATTGTTTGAGAGGCGTCTTGTAATTGTTAAAGGATATCAGCTTAGTTTTACTAGCATTAAATGTTATCATCTACTCATTGCACTATAGTCTGGAGGCCATTTTCTAACAATTCTTCCATTGTCTTAGATTTATGTTCATCCGTACTTCCTCCATGCATGTTATAGAACGTTGTATCGTCAGCAAATATACCCATCTCGGGCACAATATTATCAAGAAGATCATCGAGAGATTGACCCTGAGGCACTCCCGCATTAATGTAATACTGCTTGGATATACACCCATTAATGACAACCTGGCTGGTCCTGTTGTCTACGAAAAATCAAATTACGGCAGGTGGACGATTATTGGATAATTTCATGCTGAAACTGTACATGGTTTGTCATTTTATAAATTTTTACTAATTGAAATCTTAAATAGTTATCCATTTCAATACCAGCCAGGATCAACGTTCCCTTACATTCCGGCGATTTTACGGAAAACTGTGTACCAGCGTGATTTTAACAGCATAGTGTATTCAAGCTACTATGATGTAAATAACAATAATGTTCGTGTCCAACGAACGACTCGGATGCGATGATACATCGATCACAAAGTTTTATCGAACATCAATCTCGTCTTTCCTTTATTCAATATTTGGACACATTCTTTGTTTTTTTTTTTCACAGACGTTTATAGAACTCATACACATTTTCGGAATTCATTAATCTTTATCTCATTGGTATTTTTACTTTTGTTTTGTTATCCTTGTTTGTGTTGAAGAATGATTAATTGATTTATGTGAAGCTAAATCTGCTAAATAGTTTTATCTATTTATATGAAATTAAGTATACGTATAAGCTTATATATTTAGATGCAAATGATTTACTCCTAAACCGATAAGCTGATCATTATAAATTATTAGTACATCTAAGACAGATTTTCATATAATGGATAGTGATTCTTATATTTTAGATAGTGATTACATTTACTAGCGTTAATCTTGTAAAGAGTAGAACTTATTACATGTCGAAGTGACATAAAGTTTGAAAAATAAGACAGTTCTTACGAAAATATAGCAGCATATATCATGTAAGTTTTAGTGAGATAAAACTGAAGTAAAGCGAAAAGAGGTTCAGGATGTGTTATGGAGATCGGAGCTAAGAGAATCAATGATTTCAAGAGAAACGTGACTTGGCACAAGACAGGATTTTAATCATGTGGAAATCGCTGATAGTAAAGGTTTTATTACTATAAAAAGCGAAATGCAACTTTAAGACTCAGTGCAACCTGCCGATCCATTCATATTTAGTAAGTTAATTAATAAATTAAAAGGATTTATAACTTTCCCTAATAAAATATTTACTTCCCCCCGACGATAAACATTAAAATCTCTCAGCTTTCCCTAATCTCTTTTTAGTACGCGTTAAATAGTTGTAATTGTCTAGTTTCAGTGATGACTCAGGTTTAAAAAAAAGTAAAATAAGAACACATAACAGAGTTAAGGTTTTATTTTATTTGACATAATCAGTAGAACGATAAATGTGTCGCCCTAAAGAAAACAACACTACGATTTTATTTTTAAATTTGTATTGAAGAAATCAGTTCAGGTAACTTGATAATGTAGTAGAACTAATATCTATTTAATGTAACCGCCTTCAGCTTAAATCGCCACCTCGCTATGGGTTCAGAACTGGGTCATGCCTTTTCCACAAGCGCTGGCGGATGGCATTGATCAGGCTGGATTTGGTGTTGTGGCTTTGGTGTTAGTGATATGCTCGACATATGACCAAACACAATAATTTCCTTGGTACATAAGGCCAAGATATAAAACAACCTATCAAGTTCATAATCTTAATCCAAATGACCTTTTTGGTACATTTGATAATTATTTGCTTTTTTGGTACAGTTTATACTTATTTATTTTCATACATTTGCCATTAAGTGTACGCTTTCTCAAAATGATTTCTTGGTACACACACACACACACACCCACACACACACATACACACACACACACACATATATATATATATATATATATATATATATATAAGCCATAAAGGCCCTACAAGACAATACCCCCAAGTGTCTAAGGTCTCTCTGTTCAGGCGTTTGTCAGAACAACCTGGCATTAAGATATTTTCCCTATAAGTAGACCCTGAACAAATAATAAAACTCACATAGTATTCGTTGCTCAAATAACACTATGGCTTAAGACAAATTATCTGGTACGAGGAATGATACGGTTTCTCCAAGTGATGTATCCTCAGGTAATAGAACGAAGCTGGATAATCCACCAGACCAGGGGACTTCTTGTCCTGGAATACAATAAAACCAAGAACCTAAAACAAAAAGTATACTACAACATATAAAAATGGTAAACTGGGAGGAGGAAATTTATGTTGACAATTTCTTTACTAACTCAGTGTTTGAGTAATAAAGAACTTTAATTGAGCATTCAAATATCTATGTGCCTCAAGTTTTAGCATCAGGTAGTGAGGCCCTTGAATTCTGAGAACTTCGACTGAAGTAAAATAAAAAAAAGTATATACATATATGTGTGTGTTTGTGTGCGTGTGCGTATGGGTTGCGTGTGTGTGTCTTAAAACGTAGCTTGTCCGACCTTCTGAGTAAATGTCTGTCAAATTTTTTTTCTCAGATTTTATGTATTGTCAACATTTAGGAACGTGAGCTTTATTATTTTATATCTGATAGCCACTTAGTCCGCGAGCTGAAAAATATACCTGGCCAAGAAACGCTTAAATAAATGTTATATATATATATATATATTAGGGTAGGTAGATTTTGGAACTGTACAAAGTGACATTTGAGGAATGTTGCAAAATAAAATAGGGATACATCGCTGAAATAAAATCCGAGTGTTAACAAACAAAAACAATACATTACATTATAATAATAAATATTTTAAATTTATTTTTCCGTATTTTAAGAGATTAAACGAAAATATCCTTTTTTTATTAAAATAGACTAGAATATAAAAAATGCAAGGTATATAATTATTATGAATTGTTTCTATCTTAAAAATATAGTGTTTCTTCATTAAAAAAGTTTACTGCGTGAGTGTTCGTGTTTACATTTTTAATAAACGGTTGAATTATCTCGGCACCTGATTTTCTCTTTAAGTATCGCTGAAATTTTTCATTAAAATAGACTTAAATATAAAAAAGTACAACATGTATACTTATTCTGATTTGTTTCTGTTTTTTAAAAAAATAGTGTTTATTCATTCAAAAAAAAACTTTGCAAACCGAATTCAGTTTTCTCGTTAAGGTAAGTACTTCAATGTATTGTATTTATTTCAAATTTGATTAAATTTATTAAAATATTTTTGTTACTTATGCACTTATGTTACCGTGTTGAAATAATAACATTTTTATTTATAGAACTATTTTTACATCGAATTTATCTTTAAAATCCGATTTTTAAAAATAGCACAGTAACATAAGTGCATACCCACGAAATTTTTAAATCAAATTTATTTTTAAATTATTTGTATAATTTAATTTCTGAGTGTATTTTTTTTCAGATATTTTAATCGAAATGTCCAGAAAATCTTCAATTACAACTTGCTGTAAGAATGTAAGGAAATTTTCAGGTTTTCCTACACCATTAACTAAAGCGGAGCCTCCAATTTGCCGATGAGTTATTCAGTATAGTTACTATTTATTAAATACTTATCCTCACCGTTCGAATTTTGCTATTTCCAAATTAATAACAAAGGAAGTCATGGGTATTTGGAAAGCGGTTAATGCATGTTTTTCTCTTTTAAGTGAAATGACTATTTAAAAAACGGTGGCTATACTATGTTTCAAGAAAGCCAAAGAAATGAATAGAAAATCCCTCCCCCACTTCCCAAAAGAAATTCTGGCTAGAAAAACTGGATTCACTATTTGATATTTTGTCCCGTTCTTGCAATCTACCAGTTTAACTTATGACAACCCTCATGTAAAATGTAATAAAGTAAATTGCCGAATTAAGCACATTATTTGCACCTGTCCTCTTCAACAAAAGGTAAGTTGTTTTCTATTTTTCCAATGTCTTTGTGAGATAACCTTATATCTAAACCAATTTTCATATTTTAATTCAAACTAATGTTTATATAAATCTGTTTAGATTTATTTTAATATAAGTAAAATCTGATTTTTAGGGTCCAGTTAAGGACCCTAAATACCTAAAGGATCAGATGCGCAAAATAGGGCCGAAAAGTACTTTTCAGCTTGGTCCAGTTGATAAAAGTGCTATTAAAAAAAGTAAAAACGAACGGGGGTTAATAAAAAAATGTACATTTATCACGTACACCTTCAACTTCAAATCTCCAGAGTAATATCTCCTCCCCCACTTACTCATCTTCTGAAATTGAAGAACCAGAAGAAGAATATTTGAAACCAAAGAGTCATCTAACAGGGCCTTATAGCCTTATTAAATTTTCCAGGGAAGGCATATCTTCTAATCTTCGAGCCAGCCTTGCCAATGCCGTGCTTCTGGATTTGCAGTCTATGGGCCTTATTATACCAAATATTAGGATAAGCAATATTCTTATTGATAAAAGTAAAATGGACAGGGCAAAAACTAAAGTAAAAACAACTGACCCCAGAAGACATATTAAAAGTGTGGACAATCTGATAAGCATTGGAGTTGATGGGAGAATAGATAAGGATACATTATTTTATAAAGAAATTGCGGAGGAATATGGACAGAAAACTATGGAAAAAAAACTAAGGGACCAGAATACCATTTAACTTTTACGATAGAGACACCATATGAAAGTAAATATCTGACACACAGAGTTCTTAACAGTAGTGCATCAGGTGTTGTTCATGCAGAACATGTGATGGATGGTTTGCATGAATTCCACAGTAAAAACACTATCATGTCTATCCTTGTTGACAACACTAATGCCAACACAGGTTGTGAAGGTCGAATGGTGGCAATCTTAGAGAAAGATTTTAAAAAAAATCACAAAATTGGTTTCTCTTTGCACCATAACAAACTACCTTTTAGGGCTCTTTTAAAAAACATGGATGGTTTCACAAATGGCCCGACAACATTTAGCGAAAATTACGCTCAAATGATTTTCATGATTTACCCTGAATGTCATGTTCCACTATTAGCAGTCCTCTGGATTCCATTTTGAAAATTGCTGAAATAAATTACCAAAGATTTCTGTATGAATACACGGAAGGCATTTCTACAGGTAAGATTGACTCTAGATATAGTTCGTAGAAAATTGGTCCTTTAAACCAGGCAAGATAACTAACTTTAGCCATCAGGATCACGTGTTTATGAACTCCTGGTACATACCCACAAAGCCTCACAACAAAACTCCAGAGGTTAATAATTTTTATTGTAAATGTGTAAGACATTTGTTGGTTTGAAATTAAAAAAAAATAATACATTCCACAATCAGCAACTGCATATTTTTAATATGATCCAGAGGATTAAGGAGCCCCTTCATGAAATTCAGCAGATCGCATTAAAAACATAGAAGGTAATGCATTTTGTATACTGCCTGAAAACTTTCAATATTCAATGGTCAAATCTGAGGAAGTTGAAGTAAGAGAAGAAGCTTAAAAAGAATTTTGGCCATTAAGTAAGTAAACATTTATTCATATATCAATGAGTCAATTATTGATTCCAATTTATACAAACATTTCAAAGATTTTATCTAATTTCACCATAATTATTAAAGTAGAACACATTGGTTATTTTTAATATTCAATTAATTTTATATTCTTTCAGGAGCGGTGAGTCGACCAAGAAACGATTTAAAAAATACCAAATATTAATTTTAATGCGACTCATTGGGCACAAATAATAGATTTGACATGATGTGGTATTTTTGAACCACTAATGACGGAAGATTTTTCTGGTTCTAAACTTCGAGAATCATTATTTAATGGGAACAAGCTTGACTTGCCATATTTCTCATCATATTCTCAGGGAGTGGAACGGGCAGTCAAGTGTCCCATCGACGAAATGTTGCATCCCTTTGCCTGTTCTACAACTACTTGAATGGTGGCTGCTCTAACGAACTGCAAGCACTTGTACCTCCTCGACGTGACTACCCCCGACAAACCCCACAAGCAACTAAGTCCAACCCCTTTAAAGTAGACAGTCTTAGGAGTGTTCATATTGTTGGGAGATGGAGACATTGGTGAGATATAGACAAGTATATATTAAGAGAGCTGATAGTTATTATATATATAATAGACATTGAAGAGATATAGAGACAGTGTATATGTTACTACAATAGCCAACGGCATGTAATACACAATGAGATGAGATTTGATATATAGATAGATAGACCGAGAGTTTGACATTTATACTTTTGACAGTTCTGTGAACGGGAGTGTTTCTATAATATTTATACTTTGACACATATACTTTCTAACACATATTTTTTTAGATGATGATTTTATCAAGGTTCTTATAACATAAATGGACAATACCTTTTCTGTTGAATAACAACACGACGACGCAGACACAAACAACACATGATGACGTCCTTTATTTCATGACCGGTCCTGATTTCGCTCGAGGAATTCAAACTTTCTTTCCATGGCTTTTTTTCTCTAACCTTCGCTTCAAAGGTTTGGTGTCAGCAGCTGTTTCTGGCCCCCCCCCTCTCTCTCTCTCTCTCTCTCTCTCTCGGCTCTTCACCCCTCTTTCTCTCACTGCATCTAAAACTTTACCTATATTGAAAACTCGTCACGTCATCGCATGATTTAACATGTGCTCATCGAGCATGTTGCCTTGATATGCGTTGACAATTACATTCCTTATTTTAATTTTCACAGAAACAAATTTCATCATTACATTCCTTTTCCAATAAACAGATATCTAATTATTTTGTTTGAGCTAAACAATTGCGATTCCACACAATAACATTCTGTATTTACTTTAACTTATGATTGGAATTCTCAATTCCAAATCTAGCTTCGCAAGTTCGAATCATTGACTATCCTATTTCATATTTACTCACTTACAAGAACAGGCTTCTGTTCTTGTAACACTTATATGCAAAAGTTCAAGTGTAATGTGAACAAACATCTTTCTACTTATCTCCCTTAATAATGCACACGCAAATTGTCCCCGATAGACGTCCCCTACTTCAAAGTGGCACTTGCCTTGTTTGGGGTGAAGATTGAATAAAAAAGTTAACAATGAAAGCATCACACACTGTATATGGGTTTAAATCAAGACATCGACACATCACAGCCAGAGTTAGAAATTGAGACCGTCATTTTTGTCTAAGGGCTATTATATGGAGCAATTTCACTCTATATATTAAGCTCTATCAAAATAATATTTTGTCTTCTCCTCATTTGTTTGTTTGTAATATTTTCATTTATAACAGACAAAAATCAATTTTAAAATATTGAAATATTACTGCTTAATTCATAACATGAAAAGACAGTTTGCTAATGCAACTAGATGGTGAAAAAAGGTTTTATTACAGTTTCATCCCAAACAAGGCACATTGCCACTCTGATGTAGGGGGCTACTATCAATGAAATAATCTACAGGGGTACTATGTGGGGAGTTGGGCAGCAAGATGTCGGTTCACATTACACTTGAACTTCTGCATGCCAGTACAGATGGGGACGCAGAAACTCGGAAGGGAATTACAAAGTCTAGCGGTTCTGGGGAAGAAACTAGTGGCGGAGAAGGCTTTCCTACATCTAGGGATCTCAACTGTGAAGGGATGGGATTTTGCTGCTTGTCGGGTTTGTCGGGGGTATTTACGTCGAGGGGGTACAAGTGCTTGAAGTTCGTCGGAACATTCTCCGTTAAAATACTTGTAGAACACGCAGAGGGATGCTACATTTCGTCGATGGAAAAAAGGGCTGAAGCTTAGATGACAGTTTAGGATCTATCAGGTTGGCGACTCTCTTTTGAACCTTGTCTAGAAACGAGAGACTAGTAGAAGATGCACCAGTCCAAATATGACAGCCATACTCCATACATGGGCGAATGGTGGTCTTATAGAGGTACAGGATACTTTCGGGCATTAGTAGCTTTCTAGCCCGGTAGAGAGAACCTACTTTCTTCGCATCGATCATGGCAATGCTCTCAGTGTAATTGTTCCAACTAATGTTTACTATGAACGTTAGGCCGGGTTTAAAAGATGTACTTTCAGATAAAGTGTCTTTGGCTATTTTTTATTGATGGTAGAGTAAGTTTCTGGTAATTATTGAAGGGAACAAGTTTATTCTTGGCAGCATTGAATGTGACCATCCATTTTTGTTCTCATTTCACTAGTGATTGGAGGTTATCCTCTCGTGTTTCTGCCATTTCTTTAGATATGTGTTCATTTGTTTTCCTGTCGTGTCTGTTATAGACCGTGATGTAATCTACATACATACCCATCTCACATACAATTTTGTCAGGGAGGTCATTTATCAATGTTAGGAATAATAGAGGTTCAAGTATAGACCCTTGAAGCACTCCCACATTTATATCATATTGGTTAGATGTACGACCGTCGATGATAACCTGGATTTTTCTCTTATCTAAGAAGGATTTAATTATGCTTATTATTCTTCTGTGATACCGTATGGTTTAATTTTCCTGAGAAAACCTTCATGCTATACCCTGTCAAAAGCCTTAGATATATCTAGAGCCACAGCTCTACTCTCGCTGCTTTGTCCAGTGACTGGTATATACGTTCAGAGATAAAAGTTAGAATATCTGCTGTGGAACGGACTCGCCTAAATCCATATTGTTGTTCGGTCAGAAGTATAGCACCTGTAAAGTGGCGGACAAAAGCTTAGTTAATTATGGACTCAAATATTTTGGCTAAAAGTGGGAGGAGGCTAATGGGGCGATAATTTACTGGGTCAGTTCTTTCGCCAGAATTTGTTAAAACTGGTAACACAGAAGCAGTTTTCCAGCAGGCATGAAAGCAAGATTCATTAAGGCACTTTTAATAGCACAGCCGGGATGAGGTCAGGTCCACATGCTTTTGAAGTGTCAAGATTTTTTATGATAGCATTCACCTGAGAGGGGGTGATTTTCAGATCGTCTAGTGTGGCGTCTGTCCGCAAAGGAAAGTCAGGGTGAGGATTGTTAGCAGCGTCCATGTGGAGTTGGAGGCAAACCGACTGGAAAGCATGTTAGCCTTATCGGTTGCTGACCAAACAACCTCATGATTGTTGGATAGTGGGGAATTATTGATTTCCCATTATTTACTACACTATTGTAGATTTTCCAGAAGTGACGGGTTCCTAATTTCTGTGCTTCGATGCGTTATTTGGTGGATTCAGTAAATTCCCTCTTAGCTGTTGCTATTTCTTACAGTTACTTCTGGCTTCTATATACTTCTGTCTGTTTGAACTGGACTTATATCGGTTAAATAAATGGAAAACTTTTAATCATCTCAACAAAAATAACCTTTTCTCGTGATATGCAATGTTGAGTCCACTCTGAGAGATGAACTGCTGATGTGCTAATTGTGACATCACACAGAATCAGTGAATTTATTGACGAAGGTTTCACTTTTAGAGCAGTATGGCATTTGATAGGGTGTGACACAAGGGTTTACTTCATAAAATATCTAACTATGGAATAGCTGAAAATATCCTGTCAAGTATTAAATCCTTTCATTCTGATAAGTCTATTAAAGTGGCCGTTAATGGGCAAAAATACTTAGGTCACAGTACTAATGCTGGCATGCCCCAAAGATCTATATTGGGCCCAACTGTCTTCCTTATCTCTATCAAGGACTTCATAAACCATATTCTTCAATCATCTGTCGATATCTATGCAGGCAATACTACTATCTATGACAACACTACAAAATCCGACAAAGATCAGAAGTTTTCTAATTCTCTCTCCTTTGACCTTAAACGTGTGCTTCAATGGGGTAAGGAATGGCTGACCAGCTTTAATACACCCAAAACCAAACTGCTATCTGTTCACCACTAACACGTATATCCCCAGTTTACTCCAATTAAAATGGATATCTCTTGCTTTGATAAAGCACCCTGTTTTGACAAACATTTAGGACTGAATTCGAATGAAATACCTACATCAGATCACTAACTACTCCAGGAAGTATCTCACTCCCGCCTCTAACCTCTACCTGTACAAAACATAAGTATGTAAGAGGGAGTACTGCTGCCACATCTGGGTTGGAGCTGCAAAGAAGACCCTTTCCTGTCTTGACAGAATGCAGAACATCTACTTAATAGTTAACCCTTATCCTAAAGTTGCCACAGAGCCTTGAAAAAAATTTAAAGGAGGGTGTGCAGATTTTCAATTTGAAGATTATTTATGATTTGTTATATTAATATTATTTTATAAAATAAAAATACATCACCTGATTTGAAATACTGAAATTTTGTTAGTATTCACACGAATATTCAAGACAAACCTTGCGAAAACGAAGAATTTTCAGTATATTTTTGTCTATGATTTTGATACAGAACACTAAAAAAACGCTCAAGCATTTGATCTTATTTTCTCCATGATTACTTAATAAGTCCAGACGCAACTTTCCGTAAGTGCGATTTTTTAATATCCTTAGAATATTGAAAAATTGACCTACCCTAATATATATATACACACACATATATATATATATATATATATATATATATATATATATATATATATATAATCATCCACATACAGTACTGTTTCGCTGTTTCACAGCTCATCAGTGCGGCTAGACAGGAAACTACCTGAAGCCAGGATTGAAACCCGAACGTTTGTACGGCAGTCAAAGCTCCTAACCATTACGCTATTGGCGGCTGCTTGAACGAGTAGTGAGTTTAACGATGTTTTGACATCGTCCGAAATACCTCCGCTCGATTTGTTTACACAAAGAGCGTCGCTTATATGCTAATAGTAATTCGTGTTTCACTTCTCAATATGCTCAACTCAAGGTGAGGAGCATTATAGTCATCCACATACAGTAATTAAAGGCCATATTATTGAATGAAAATACTACATTAAAGCGGAGAAATAAATTCTAACCGATTTATATATATATATATATATATATATATATATATATATATATATAAATCGGTTAGAATTTATTTCTCCGTTTTAATGTAGTATTTTCATTCAATAATATGGCCTTTAATTTTTTAATATTTAGTAAGGACTTCGAACTGGAAGAAAATATGTGAATGTAAAATTAGTGAAAGGAAAGCCTTAATGAAAGTTTACATCTCATTACGTGACCAGGTGAGCGCGTGCAGACAGCTCATCGACTTTTGCAGCTGTTTACAATATAAAGTACATGAAAGATATACAGTTTTATCAAAATGACTGTATTCGATATTTGAAAAAAATAATAAATAGAAGCCTGTATCTTAATACAAAAAAACTAAACCTTATGACTTATTTGCTGTCATAATAAAATATTTAGTACTTTTTGATTACATGGCATGAGTTATTTTTCGACCGATAGAGAACGAAATTATCTTACAATAAAAATACACTTTTGAAGAAATCTGATATTTATCGTGTAAGTAATTTTATAATCATTTTAATGGACGACGTTTTTATTACATGACGTTTATTCGTCTATGCAAATCTGAACGCAATGGCTTCTATTTCTTACAAATTACGATTCTCTCTCCTCTGATCTTGATCACGTTGTACAATGGGAAAAGGAGTGGCTGATTACGTTTAATGGATCTAAAACCAAGCTTTTATCTTTACATCATCAACGTTCTGATTCCCATCTGGCATCAATTAAAATGAATGGCTCTCGTCTTGGGGAGGCCTCAAGTTTTGACAGGCTTCTGGGCTTGACCTTTGCTCCTGATCTTAAATGGAATACGTACATCAAATATGTTGCCAAGACCGCTGGAAAAATGGTCGGATCCTTCTATCGATCCAGTAGATATCTCACTGCTGATGAAATTCTCTATCTATATAAGAGCCAGATACGTCCAAGAATGGAATACTGTTGCCACATATGGGCAGGAGCTGCTAGAAAAGACTTGTCCTGCCTTGATAGGGTTCAAAATAGACTTCGTGGCCTGGTGGGAGACGACCTTTTCTCTTCGCTGCAACCTCTATTTCACAGAAGAGGTGTTGCAAGTTTTTCTCTGCTTTATCGTTATTTTCATGGAAAGTGTTTGACTGAGCTTCAATCTATGGTCCCCCCCTCGCCAAACTTTCACAAGAAACACTAGACTAGCTGAAAACATTATCAATAATTTTCCACACTCTTTATCTGTGCCTACACCTAAACATAAATTCCATGATCAAAGCTTCTTTCTTAGAACTGCACGCCTGTGGAATTGTCTTCCATTTTCCTGCTTTCCAGCTATCTATAATATGGTTGTCTTCAAGTCCAACGTGAACAAGTTTCTAATGAGCCGTTCCACTTAAGTTAACACATTTACCGAACTTCCATTACTATCGATTACTATATTGTCCTTTTGACTTCTCTACACTCTTTAACCCTTATCCGTGAGTAGCCTATCGGCCTTGATAAGTGGTGCCGCCTATGTAAAAAAAAAAACTACACGCCAGGTGGTGGCTATTTTTTTCTATAATTTGCATTCACTTTTGCTTTTGGGAAATTTGAATGTTTTTTACTATATTTTAGAAGAGAATTTTCGATATGATTGCATTTCTCTTATTTTCCAAATAACTTCGTATCACTAATATTTTAAAAATTGGATTCCAAATTTTGTGCACTTTTATTAAATTCTCACTTATTACCTCCGTCTATGCGTTATTATTGTACTTTCACTTTTTCCTTATTTCTTCTGTTTCTTTCAATCACATATTTATTTTGTTATTTTTTTTCAGTAATTTATAATTATATTTTAATTATATTTTAATGATATTTTCATTATAATTTAATTATAATTTTATTATATTTTTACTTCCGCCATGATTTTTTTATTCGTCGTCTAAATTATAATAGTATAATAATATATTACGCGATTTTCTATATTCGAATTCATTTTTCTTTGTTATTTCTCATATTTTCGTTTCTTTATTTAGTTTACCGTTTTATGGTTTCTATTTTTCTCTTTATGTTAAATTTCATTTGTCAGAAAGTTTTCATATTTTCCTTCCTCTTATTAAATTTCTGCTTACATAGTAATTTCATCAATTTTATTGAATTTAATCCGAGTTAAAATTTTTTTTAAAAGTTACACTCCCTCACTCATTTCCATTTACTTTGATTAATCCTTCCATTCATTGAGAAACGTATATATTATTCTCCATATACTTCATTGCAATTAGAATCGGGATTCTATTCATATGAAATGGATTTCTATTCATTTGAATTTTTACAGTGCTTTTATCATTCACAGTATTGTAACACGTTTTGCATTGGCCAATTTTATTGTTGCTTCTACTGAAGTCGTTCGGTGTCCAATTTCTTGTAACGCATTACTAACAATTTTCTCATTTGTTGTTTGAAACCATGATTTTCGATCAGTTGTTCTGTCAAAAGATATTAACGCGGTGATTAAAGATGAGCAAAAAGATATATGGCGTGGCTAGTCCTAATTGCTGAGTAAATGTTAAAATGTTTTTCTCTGCTTTTATGTGGCGTCTTCGTTCATGGATTGTGATATATTATGTTGTATATGTGATAAGCACTGAGTCTGCAAGCAAATAAAAGAAAGTAAATACTTAACTGTAAAATGCTGAATACAATTTTATTAACAAATCCAAATATATATATATATATATATATACATTTATATATATGTATATACATATGTGTGCGTGTGTGTGTATTTCTGTCTATTTCTATCCTTGTAACCGTGTCATTAATAGGGTGTTGGGTGTAAAAGCTTACTGGGATGACGTTATCGGCCTGATAATCACGGACTCTAACATTGGACTAACCACTAAGGAGGCCGTCTTATCAGCAGATGCAAAGTACTAGGGCTGCTGGCGTTCCATTTGGTGAATAGATTCTGGACCATGCAGTAGTTTATGCTCGATGTCATATTAGTGAGTAATTGTTTCGGCTTTACCTTATCATTATCTACAAAATATTTATTCTTATCTTTTTCTTATTTACTTTACCTATTTGCTCTTCTCTAAACAAGTCTGTCGAGCTATTCCACAAACCCTAAAACGCCATCATGAAATGTCTCATAAAAGAATACAAGATTAAACCCAGAACTCCAACTTTCAACGTGAATCCTCAGTACGATGTTCCATTCTCCAATGTCAGGTGTGTACGTTCCAACCTTCCAGAGATTGAAATTCAATTACAAGAGATAAAACTAGACCTATTCTTTCTAAGAAAAACTGACATTTGATCGACTATTTCGTTAAATGAATTCGTAATTAAAGGATATTTTAATTTAAAACCCAAATCTTACCCCCAAGATCACTATAGACATGGAATATGTGCCTACAAAAGAGATGGCTTTCCATGTGGTAGATTATCTCGAGAGAAGACTCTAACTTGTCCTATATCTGATCTCCGGTTTCACCTGTTCACACCACTGCGTTTATATTTGCCCTCTATCGCCTGCATGGCATCGGAGTTACTATCATTTAGAACATATCCGAAAAAAATTGGCCACATACTGTCTGCTTATTATTCAGCTTACGTTCACGTCTATGGAGATTTCAATGTTGACAATGTGGAATGGTCAGCGCACTCAAACAAGCTTCATGTTGAGGTGGAGGTTCTCTCACGATTTCTCTATTGCTTATGACTCGCCCCAATTTGTTCACGAACCCACCCGTGTGCCTGACACAGATAGTCAGTATGCAAGTCTCGTATACCTTTTTCTCACAACTTACCCTGAGCTATGTTCCGCTTTCCATCTGTCTCCACAGAGATCTTCCAACCATTCGGTTGTCTAAGTTAAGGTAATAACAAAATGTAATAAGTCATCCGGCATACCTCTATATCGTTCAGTATGTTGATATTTATGTCTGACTGGGATAGCTTTCGTACATTTATATCAGATCAACCTCTGCGTTCCATGCGTAAAAATAACGTGTCCTCTATTGTATCAGACCAGAAGGAATCGTTAATCGTATGGATAGACCGCTTTATGCCCTCAAAAAATATTCAGCAAAATCCTGACAGCCAACTATGGTTATCATCAGAATGTGTTCATTTCACACAGAAATTACGATTTCAATTGCTTTCAACGTAATAGATGGTCTGAGACTAAATACGCTTTCAGAACTTCCAGAAACCACTGTAAAAGAGTAATAAAAGACGCGAGGAAATTGTATGTGTAGTCCGTAAAATCCAAAGTAGCTGAATAGCGGCTTGGTTCTTAGCAGTTTTAGCAAATAACAAACAGGGTCATGAATAGAAGTGTGCTCTATCTTAATCATCATCAATGGACTTGGGGTAATCCTATAAGCATCAGAAAAGCAAACTCTTGCCAAGGACTTTGCAGCTTATTCTACACTATGTTATCATGACCGCCAACCTCCCGTATTTTCTCGTGTGTATGTAAAGACGATGTGCGACATACAAATATCTGTACGTGATGTTGTAAAGCCAATAAAAACTTAGATTCCTGTGAAGCAACTGGCGCTGACGGCATTCCTATTATAGTACTAAAAAAAATTAACCAGATCTAGTTCCTTTACTTAAAAAGCTGTTTAAGCGTTGTCTTGAATATAGTTTCTTCCCGACATCCTATAAAATCTCATCAGTATGTCCCGTATTAAAAAAGAAAATCAGCTGATTAGTCACTTCCCTCTTAGTACAGAAAATTAGTCTCCTGTGCCTCATGACTTGTTGGAGGAATCCGTGTTAAACAGAGAAGAAGTCAACCACTTCAGTAAAAATGATATCAGTGACATCCAATATAGTTCCCGTTCTGCTAGATCGACAGATGTGCTAACAATTATATCTCATAGAACTAGCTAATCCCTCGACGGCGGCTTCTGTTCCAGGGCAATTGCTCTTGACATAGGAAACGCCTTTTATAGAGTGTGGCATAAAGGTCTACTCAACAAAATCGCCAGCTTCGTTATAGCTGGAGATTTGTTTTCAATTATATTATAATTACTTTTTTATAGGTCAATATGATTAGTAGTTAATGGGCAGAAACGATAAGCTCGCAATAATCATACTGGAATTCCCCATGGTTCCATGGTGAGCATTATTTTTCTGATCTACATCAGTGATCTCCCAAATCATATCTTAAGATGATTCGCAGACGTATGCGGACGACACTACTATCTATGGCAATACTTCAAATGCCGTAAACGGCCAAGTTTTCTCTGATTCTTTCTCCTCTGATATAGATCACGTCATGCAATGGGGAAAGAGATGGCTGGTAATTTTTTATGCATCTAAACCCAAGCTTTTATATTTACACCGTTAACGATCTGATCCCCGTCTGGCATCATATGAAATGAATTGCTCTCGTCTTCGGTAAGCTTCGTGTTTTGACAAGCTTAAAGATCTGACCTTTATTCCTTATTTGTGATAGAACACATACATCGCATCCGTTGTCAACGCTGCTAGAAAAATTGTGGAGTCGATCTACTGCTGGAGTAGATATTTCACTGCTTATGCAACTCTCTACCTATATATGAGTAAAGTAGTCTAAAGATGGAGCACTGTTGCGACAGAAGCTTCTAGAAGCAATTATCCTGTCTTGACAGAGTTTAAAAATAACTGAATAGCCTAGTAAGGCATGTCCTTTTCTCTTCAACCTCTTTCCCACATAGGTGATATTGCGAGCCTATATCTGATCCATCATTATAGTAATGGCAAGTGCCCGTCTGAGCTCCAATCTGTTGTCTCCCCCTTGCTTTACTTTCACGAAGAACACTCGTTTAAGTTAAACAATTATGAATAATTTCGCCTATACTTTACCCGTGCCTAAACCTAAACCCAGATTCGATGAACAAAGTTTCTTTCTTAAAACTGCACGCCGGTGGCATTCTGTTCCGTTTCCCGCTTTCCAACTGACTACAATATGGTCATCTTTAGGTCCAACGGGACCACTTTCTTTATGAGCCACTCTCTTAAGTAATCCAATTTACTCAATTTCCACTACTAATGATGACTTGGATATTTTTTCATTGACTATCGTGCACTGATAAACCTTTACCTCTGAGTGGCCTCGAAGCCTTAATAAGTGGTTACTCTTTTGTAGAAACAATAAAAACACAATTTTTAGTTCAGGGATCGGTCCATTTCACACAACAGTTTGAAGTAACATTCCACATGTATATACGTGCACCCCCTCCTCACACACACACACACACACACACATATATATATATATATATATATATATATATATATATATATATATATATATATATATATATATATATATACAGTGGCCCTAGGAGACAGTTTTTGCAAGTTACGATGTGGAAGACGATTTTTCTGCACTTGGTTATGGTATTTGCCCGCCTTACGGTGTTCTTAATAATGTTATTTGATTATATACATGTGTATTATATACTGTACTATATTTTGTTACTAATTTTATCCGCCGCATCCAGGGATCCTCTCTACTATAGATATCGACTTCTTAATGGTGTAATGACTCATGATGAGTTAGTAGCGTTAATCTAGATGCTCTTAAATCGTTTTTCTAGTTTGATGCTTCTATTGTTTTATCTTATATTTGATCTATTCAGCTTCTTTTGTGACACCCTATCCGAGCCAACAAACAGACAAATAAATGATGATTTATACGTAATCGCCTTAGCAACGTGATCGAATCCATTACACGTCGTTTGGCGGTAATCTTCGTTTCTTTAATTTGCATTCACTTTTGTCGTCAATCCGTACAAAAATTAGCCAAAACTATTTGGACTAAAATCATTCACCTTACGATTAAACCCCGAACAAAATATTCCACATTACATAATCTTCAACGGCCAGATATTATTCCCACAGCGGTTTATATGAGTAATGAGGCATCTTCTTAAACTGATGTGGTCTCTAGTAACAGCACGGAGTTGAATATTCAAGCAGATTAAATGAATTAATAATGAAGTACATGGAAGGAATAGAAAAAGACCCCAACCGATTTATGTTATAAAGTATTAAATAGGTTTATTGGCTGGTGGAAAATATTCTCCACTCTTTTACTAACTTGACGTTGAGAAAGTAAATAAATACTTGTATGAGATATTTTAATGAATTAACATATCTATTTATGATGTTTTTCTTTTATGGCGTATACACCCTTTTCAGGTTATTTAATGCCAAATCCAGTTATTTATAAGAAAACGATTTTGATAGAATATATCTGTTTTTTTTCCAAATATTTTTCTAATTAACCCATCGTTCGGACCCTAACAGGTACTACCACTCTGGATCAGAGTGGCCCTGGGAGGAATGGCAATTAAAGGATGGCTCCAAACTCTCCAAAGCCCGCCAGCTGGGGCCTCACCATCAGATATAGTTTACAGTCATATGCAGGACCTCGAATATCTATCCATCTCATATACAGAACGAGTGTAAGCACCACATAGGGTTCTCGTTAATATATGAGAACTACTGAACTAAAAGCGATAAAATAGTTGTTTAAGGTAAGCTGCTTAAGTACATTGATACCCTAGAAGCATCATATGTATTATCATTGCTGATATTACCTCCATATAGCGCATGCCCATCTCGGAAAATAATTTACAGTATATTATTTTTCAAATGTTATTTACGGTTTAAACTTTACTATGTTAGCGAGAATATTTTTATTTCAATTTATCTTATATTTAAACTCACTTGAATTGCTTTGATCTCATTCGCTCTAATTTGATTTGGCGTAGTCAGTATACGGTAGATTTTTCGGGGAAAATCCATTATATTTGTAATTCATTATATTATATTTAAATAGATATTTACTTCTATATGGTAAGATTGTTGTAGAACAATCGGCTATAGTTACTCCCTATGTTGATATATATATATATATATATATATATATGTGTGTGTGTACTATATATATATATATATATTTATATATATATATGCATATATATATATATATATATATATATATATATATATATCTTACCTTGTTCAATTATTGCCTGATGTGTTTTCGTCATTATTTTTGCCATATTATTTTCCCTACATATTTCTCATATCCCCCATAACTTAAAAGTCCATATTTTTCCAAACCCCTATTTAGCTTCAATTCACTATTAGTTTAACCTCCCTTAATACCCTGCACATTCTTCATCCATCTTCTTCCTATTTACCAAACTCATTAATATCACCCTATAATCGCGTTAGCCATATGTCGCATTGACATTTTTACAACCTAGCCCCCAAGCTTCTCTTCGGATAAAAAGCAGTAGGCTTCGAATACCTTGGTGTAAATAGTATATGCACCAAAATTATAACTTTTCCTTATTACATCGACAACTATATACGCGTATACTTATATATGGCATTATCTTCTCTATTATATATATATATATATATATATATATATATATATTTATATATATATAGTTTTTTTTAAAACGTAGGTGATAAATTCATCGCTACTAGAGTCAATGAGAACGCTACTAGAGTCAATGAGAACGTCTAAAAATGATATTTTATTATTAGCGCTTAGATCGTATGTAAAGTTGAGAATTTCCCGGAAATGCACTCTTTAAATTATACTATTTTCTCTATGCTATCGTAAAGAATCAATATATCGTCCCCATACCGAACATAAGTAGAAGGCTTCTCTATTGAATTAAATACTTCGTTTTCTCAGATTGGCCATATAAAAGTTACTAAACTCGAAACTCATAGCTACACCATCCACTATGTATATTTCCCAGATGCTTATAAAATGGAACCTTAGTTGTACACATTATTTATAGCGTCTTTAAAATTGTTGCGCTCATTTTAAGTAAACGAAGCATTGGATTGTTATATAAGATGTCAACGATAATGACAATTGTTATATATGTTTATGTCAATTGTTTCATTTACTGGTACATTTGTAAATAGATTTTCGACGTATAGGGAAGCGGTGATTTTATTGTTGCTTATGGTGGCTGCAAAAGTTTTTTGTATATTTTACACTGTTTTGGCAAGGCGAATACGGTGTGATGAGTTCATTAACTTTTCTTAGTTATTTATTGAGGTAGTCACGCGTGAGATTATAGGACGTAGTGGGAAATTAGGTTTATGTGTATTTACGTTGTTATATAAATTTCCGAGTTTATACTTCCCAATGATTAGGGGAGTTCTAGATAATCTATTACAGCATTATTCGCCGTGATAAGTTTATTTACTTGAGTTTTAAGATCATAAAGATAGCTTTTTTAAAAACTTTCTTAGATTTTCTAGGATCGTCTAAAATTGATTGAAGTTTGCAAAAATATTCAGTTTTATTAAGTAACTAGCATTTCAACCCGATGTTACCCGGGTGTTTGGATGTGTATGTTGAGCAAAAGAAAAAGGCAGGCTCGAACCCGTGATGTCTATGCTGTTACGACCAATGCCAAATCGGACGTGGCATTTTTTAAAATTTAGGCTAAACAATCGAAAGGAGAGGATGACTTTAAAAAATATCGGCGATAAAAGCGATCACCCGGTAGAAAAGTGTCCAGTTTAAAGTGAAGATATTGTTTTTAGCCAATTTGTCGATATTTTTCATCTAAAAGGTCGGCTTCAAAACGATACTGATCTTGAGAAAATCCGTCTCCTCTGTCGAAAGTGTTGGGCAGACATGCAAACATACATACATTTATATATTGGTAAGTATAAGTTTTCGATCCAAACTGATGAAAAGCTTGCCGTATTTCTGAATATCCTTTGTGTAAAATTTCAAATGTTTAGACTAGAAATCGTCTGAGTAATTTGGTAGAGACCGCAGAGGTTAAATTTTTTACCCCTAATATGACCCCTTAACATTTATTGTTTTGGGCTCAAATCAAGTTATTAAGTTAGATCCATGTTCAAGGAACATATATCTAAAATTTCAATTGTTTTTACCCTACATTCTCGGCGGAGTTTGGTAGAGTTCACAAAGGTCAAGTGGTTGAACTTTGCCCCCTTAACAGCCAAATGTCCGGCCGAAAACCGATCACAAAGATTTTCCCACATAGCAATACCCTGTATATCAAAGTTCGAGTCTGTAGACTTAGAGTTGAGAGAGTTATTGCGTAGTGAAATGTACGCAGACAGACAGACACGCAGACACTTTCACTTTTATGGATATATACATATATAGACTAATAGATTAAAAAAAATATACGTATACATACGTATACATAAATATATATGGAAACAATTCTGTGTTTACTTTTACGCAAATATTATGCAAGTATAAATCATATAGAATACTTGCATGAATATACTTACACGTAATACTTAACTAAAGATGATTATCAAATTAGAAAACCGAAGCAACTAATAATTAAAATGAATGTTTAAAAGAATATGCAAATTAGCTAAATCTTCTGCTAGTGAATGCAATTCCATAAACCATATATAAGAAAATTGTATTTTCTTTTCAAATAAGTAGAAAAGGGCGTTTTAATATGAATAGCAATACACACGGAAGAAAACGAATTTATAGGAGTATAGAGAGATACATACATACATGTTGGTTTTATCTCGTTTTCTGACTATTAATTTTTGGTTGTTTCGTAGTTATTGGCAACCTTTTTAAAATTATCAGTTAAAATAGTATTAGAGTTTTAAAATCTATTTTTCATGGACCCAGCATTAAGTATATCTTTTCGTTTTGTTTTTAAGTTAACAATATTTTAATATATGTATATAAAAAAATTGGCCGCTCACCTAACTCGTAACAAGCCATCATGTGACCGGGACAAAAATATGCATATATAATTAAAAACATAATTTTTACAACACAATATGTTGAGGATGGTGGAAGTATTCCTATCGAAGGAGCTCACTAAATAATCTTATGGAATCAACCTAAACAACTGGAAGAAAAACGCAAAAACAAAACAAAACAAAAAAAAATCCGGAGATGGAGAAAACTTAAATAAAAATAGTGAAACAGAAAAAATCAGTGCCTGTGTTCATTTCTGCATCTGAAGTCCTTGGTAAACCAAGTAAGAAACATGCAGACTAGTGTGATGAATCCAACAAAGAGATCATGGCACTCATTCAAAAGAAACATCTGCTGTTTCAAAAGACCCTGAAAGTAAGATCCACAAAAGAAGCTAAGGGCTAGCACAAAAGTGCAAAATCTAAACTTCAAAGAGAACTGCGGAAAATAAAAAAACGACTGGTGGACGAAAAAAGCAGCTGAAATTCAGAACCTGGAAACAGAAATGACTGTAAAGCGTTTTTTGTATCGTTGAACGAAATGTACGGACCACAAGGTGCCTACTTGGACCCTGTGAAGAGCATTGATGGCAGTCTGCTCCATACGGAGAAACATTCGATAATGAAAAGATGGGAGGAACACTTCGAACTTCTGTTGAACCCGATTAGACACCAAATGGATGATTTACCAACATCAGATGAACTTGGTCTGGCCAAAAAGAAGAAAAGATCGGAAAGGCTGCAGGAACAGACAACATCCCACCAGAAGTTTTGAAGCACAGTTGATCAGCCCTGAGAACTCAATTACTATAACTTTTCCACAACATCTGGACATCAACAGCAGAAGTTCTCCAGGATTTCAAAGATGCCAACATTGTGACAGTGTATACGAGAAAAGGGGACATGGCGGAATGCGGGAACCACAAACGAGTCTCCCTTTTGTCTGTTGCTGGGAAGATTTTGGCCCAAATCCTACAATATCGGCAATAGGCCTTGGCTGAAGACATTCTACCGGAGAGCCAATGTGCATTCAGGGCTAACAGATCCACACGAGATATGATCCTTGCCTTCGACAATTATAGGACAAGTCCATTGAACAACGTCAACCTCTTATTCTCACCTTAGCAAGGCCTTCGACACAGTTGATAGAGACATGCTTTGGAAGTTACTGAGACGTATGGTTGCACACAGACCTTCACAAGAGTACTGCGCAGTTTCCATGACGACATGACTGCTCGCGTTTGCAGGGGCGACGGATGCTTAAACTCCTTTAGCGTTGGACACGGCGTCAAGCAAGGCTGTGTCCTCGCGCCAACTCTATTTACAATCTTCCTAGCTGCTGTCCTAAAAAGCATTCCTGAAGAACTCGGTGATCTCTACATCCAAACTAGAAGTTATGGTGACCTTTTCAACCTCAGACGCTTGAGAGCAAAAACTAGGACACATTAATTATTGATCAAGGAATTAGTCTTTGCTGATGATTCAGCACTCGTGACCCACAGCTTCCAAGCAATTCAAGATTTAGTGATACAATTTGTTGAGGCATCCAAATAATTTGGAGTGACAATCAACATCAAACAAACTGAAGTTTTGATTCAAGACACCCATGACAAAAAGATTAACCCCAGAGTAATACTCCTGAATGGTACCCCATTGGCGGAAGTTGAACAGTTCACCTACCTGAGCAGTACCATTACGAACACTAGAAAAATCGCTGGATAACTGTCAAAACGGATCCAAGCGGCTGCATCAGTCTTCGGAAAATTGGGACACTCTGTGGAATCAGATTAAAGACCAAGACGAAAGTGTACAAAGCTATTGTGCTGCCATCACTCCTGTACAGCTCAGAAACCTGGACGCTCTACAGACGCCACTTCACGAGATTCAACCTGATACAACAAAGGCACCTAATGGGTATGTCTCGGAAATACCATGTGTCGAATTTTGAAGTACTAGAAAAGGCTTAAATGCCAAGTGCTGGAGAAACAATCGTAACAAAAAACTGAGATAGATAGCCAATGTCACGCGCATGTCAGACAACAGATTACTAAAAGCAGTTTTCGTTGGTTAGCTCAAAGAAGGTACACGACCCCTAGGCGCATCGAAACTGCGCTATAAAGACGTGTTCAAGAGACATTTGAAAAACACGAACCGACTCAACGACTGGAGAAGAATAACTGAAGATCGGATAGTTTGGAGAAGTGTGGTATCAGGCACAGCCTATGGCATTAGAGATCAAGGCATTGTTTCTTGAAAAGCAAAAAGAGCGCGATTAGGGCGCCACTACCCGGGTTTTCTGTCATCAGGTGTCACATCTACGGCCGGGGTTTCAGAGCTCCGATCGGACCCACATTGAACCTCCGACACGCACACTAACCGACCTCCGCGTCATTTTCGAAATTGACGGACTGCCCAGTTATATATATATATATATATATATATATATATATATATATATATATATATATATATATAAAGAGATAGTGAGAGTATAAATAGTCTCAACGTTTGTAGAACTAAAATGTCGGTATAAAAATTTTACGCAGTTTTTTCTTTGAATGCATAAAATGATTTGACAGAGTATCAATGATCAGATAATTTAATATTCGTTTAAACTTGTGTGGAGAAACCAAATAATACACTTTATCTTAGCAAACTCGTAGATTGTTGAAGTTAAGCATTGTTGATTCTGGTCAGTATCAGTATCAGATATCTACATGTATATAAAGGATATTGGAAAATAAGCTTAAACCCTTTTACAAATTTAGCAAATACGTTTTTGGAAAAAAATGTTCTTTAATTATTCTACTTTAATGTATTATTAAACTATATTTTAGAGGGTTCAAAAGAAATCAATAGCAACGATGTTAATGAGAATCGGACACTTATATGCAACTGACGTCCAAGTAAACTTTGATTCTCGCTTGAAGTTTACAATTACGGCAAATTTAAATATTTAATCGACAGTAACGGTATAGTGAAGTGGATAACAATGATTCTAACAGTAATATTAACAGTAACGAATTCCGTCTACTGTTTGTGCTTCATTGAATAAGTTCAAGCGGAGTGATTCATATCTTCCAGTTTTCTCGCAGTTTATATAGCATTTCATTTAAAAGAGGCTCGAAATAATTGGCCGTAGGTTACTTAACGCAGTTTTTCTTAAAATCGCCCCGCGCCGGGGGTGAATCTAATTCTGTAACGGTTCAGGTCATAAATTACAGGTTCATTTGGACGAAATAAAAATAGGAGGCGTTACATTTGGAACTTACTTCATGGAAGCAGGAAAATAAATGTCTTATTCGCTGTAGTAGACAATATAATTCTCATGAATATCTTACAAGAGAAAACCAGTAATTGTATCTTTGTTCAAAACCTTCCATGGAAATGAAAATGGAGAGAGTTAAGCAACAAGATAATAGGATTATTTCCAACAATCATATGTATTTTACTCTCCTCTGATGCCGCATATCATATTTTTACGCTATTAGACTGTTCTGACAATGAATATATATGATCAACGCAGTTGTAAATTTTCCAGGGGCGTTCCGAAAGTAATGCCTCCATTTTTTTCATCTCGCCCGAATGGATCTGAGGGAATTTTATATAACTGCACTTGTATATTCATAACCTAGAGATGGTATCTCTGTGTTGCATACATCAAGTTCTCTATTTCGAAGGCGTCGCTTTTGACGTGAAGAGTTGTGTGTAGGGTGTATATTTGCAAACACAAATTTCAAATACTTTTAAACAATTATTTTCTCTTATTATATTTTAGATTATCAGTTTCTCACTAATTTAGAATGTCATAAGAAACATGGTGTCATAAATCGAGATTTTTTGTTGATTACATTTGTGAAATAATCAATGTAAATGGTATACGGCATAGACACCTGACAACCTAATGGACTTACCGGCGAAAATATCACTTAACTATACACTGACTCATTTAAAAACCTGCGACCGAAAGATGTCCGAAATGAAAGTTTATATGAACGCATTTTTTCTATATGTGAAGTCTCTTCTAAAGCAAATGCTTCACTTATATTTAATCTTTTGTGAGAGACTAAACAAATAAACTGGTATTTTAAAAGCAAGGGAAGTTTGATATAAAATATGAGTGTTATTTCAAATTTAACCTTGAAAAACCATCTAACAAAAATCATATATAAAACTTAAACATGAGAGACATCCCATGGAAAATTTTGTTTTAAACTCAAGCCTTCAAACCTCAAATTTCACTAAAAGTCTATTTAAACTTTATTCTTCTATGAAATCTGACGAGAAATTTATTTCACAACTAAACTTCATAGACCACACAGTATAATCTTATTCCTAAACTAACTTTTATAAAAATAAATTGTATCCTAAAATTAAGTTTGGCAATTCAGTAACGGAAATAGTATTTTAAACATAGGGCTTAACTAAAAAAAAAGGGAGAGTCACTTTCAAATTAAGGTATCAGATGTCGCACAGCAAAACTACTATTTGAAACTCAAGTCTTACAGACAAACACACGAAAAAGCGAGTTAAAACCTTAGTGTGAAAGGCTCATGAGTAAATAATATTTGAAGCTTAAACCTTGCAGACGTAGTAATAAAAACCTTATTTCCAACATAAGCTTCAGACAAAAAAGAAAGACACTAAAATAAACTAAAGTATAACAGCTCAAGGAACAAACATACTCTTTAAAATAAAGCCTGAACGACAAGAAAAATATGATATTTCAAACAAAAATGTGACATACCAAAAGTAATGTTACACGAAAAAGGGCTGTTCCTTTCCATGCAAATAAGAAGAACATTAGATAAGTGAAAATGAGATTAGGATAAGCCAAGACTCGAACCCTGTAAGCAAGCTTAAGAAATAGAATGTTAGAAATCGGAATATTAAAAAGGTCTATTGTTAAATTCTATTAGAAATAGTTAGATATTGTTTATATTGTAAAAATAATTAACTGTTCTTTGTTTTATGAAACTGAATATTAAAAATTTCAGCTAAAAGAACGAGCAATACAAATTAAAAATACATTAGTTAAAAAATAGGTTAGTTGAGAATTCTTTGTTGTCAAAATGCTTTAGGAAAAACGTGTGCCTATGCCGCGTGAATTGGTCACGTTTTGGAAACACATTTCTGACGTCATAGCAAAAGGGGGGGTGCTCGATAGAGGAACTAGAGTTAGTCAGATAAGAGTAGTTGAGGCAGAACAGTGGAGTCTGCTTATCAGTAGAGAGAGAGAGAGAGAGAGAGAGAGAGAGAGAGTGTGTTGGAGTCAGAGTACTTTGGAAGCGAAGGAAAGAACATTAAACTATGTACATCCCAAATTTGAATTCCTGACGTCATCAGCATCCGACTGGTCCAATGAATAAAGAATCATCTTTGTGTTTTTGTAAAACTGTTGTCATGTGTCATCTTTTATCGCCCAAAAGGTAATGTGTTAAACATCTTATTATGAACATTGCGTAACCCTCCCAAGAATATGTATCTTTCCTCCTCTCTATATGTGTTACAAGAAATATAAGAACTGTGCATCTATCACCCTATAACCCTCGCTATATGTGTTAAGAAGAAGCACCTTCAGAACTGTACTGTATAAATGTCTTCTATCTATCTCTCCCACTCATCACTATCGTTATATCCTTTATATGTATTGGCCCAATATGAACAAAAAATATGGAGTCTATTTTTCGTGAGAAAGTGAGAGGGTCGTTCAAAAAGTAAACGTTCCTATTTTCTTTAACCCAGCACCTTGTAAAGCTACGAAAATAGAGGTGGTTCTATTATATACTTAAATACAAGCTATAGGCCGAAATGCAGCATAATCACATTGAAACACTGGTTCTCGCTGGATCACCGAAGGTAAGCAACGTTGAAACTTGGTCAGTACTAAATGGGTGACGATTTGGGACTTTTAGGTGCTGTATGTGCTCTCCGCTTACCTCGAAATTGTTTCCAGTCGTCCTGGACTTTTCCTTACCACTGGACTTATACAATACCGATTCTGGAGAGCTGTTTTTGGGCATTGCAAAACCCTTGCCACACAATTAAACGCGTTGTTGCCCATACAGGGAGGATTCTTTGTCTTTCGAGACTAAAGTAAGGCATCTATGGTTCCAAACAATTGTAATCATATGTTGCTAATAAAAGATTACTTTTTTGAAATAAACACGAAAATGAGTGTCTTTTTCTGCAAAAGCTTTTCATTATGAGAAATATTTATAGCCCTAGTATTGCACTAATGATTAAAGATAACTTTGTGTTTTCTTTTCTTTTTAAATACAATCCAGATTAGTATATATATATATATATATGTATATATCTTTATATATATATCTATATCTTTATATATATATATATCTTCATATATATATATATATATATATATATATATATATATATATATATATATATATATATATATATAGTTCAGTTATTAGATCAAGGTTAAGGTTTCGAATAAAGCAGATTTCATTTTTTTCCATCATATTTTCCTTTTGGCAATGGTTTCAACCATTTGTTTGATTAAAAATTCGATAATATGCGTAAACGCTTACTTTCTTAAGTGGTCTTAAGATTTTGACCAGAACTGTATATATATATATATATATATATATATATATATATATATATATATATATATATATATATATATATATATAGCCATGGTCAAAATTATAGAACCCCTGACAAAACTTAGATGATAATTCAAACCTAGGCATTTAAAAATTAAGTATTGTAAAGCAAACATTTGAGAGCAAATGCAAAATATTTAAGAAAAGATGGTAGTTTTTATGAATGAAAAAGAGCACAAATTGTTGCTTCTACTGGTGAAATATATTCTCAGGTAGAAATTGCAAAGAACGGTTTATTGTAGGTATAGACCTCTTAATACTCTCCAATTAAATTTTAGCAAAATTCTTAACGGCCAGCTGTGATTCTCTTCAAAATTTGCTGCTGTCATTGCGTACAAACATCACTGTTCCCATAGCTTCCAACGTAATAGATGTACTAAAATACTGGCAGCAACCACCGTAAAAGAGTAATAAAAAACGCCAGAGACTTGTATGCTGACTACGTCAAGTACAAAGTAGCTGAGCAGCGGCTTGGTTCCCATATATTTTGACAAATACCAAACAGGTTTCTGAATAAAAGTGTGTGCTCTATCCCAAGCATCCTCAAAGATCTGAGGTAATCTAGTCAGCATCGGACAAATCCAAACTCTTTGCCAAAAACTTTGCAGCTTATTCTACTCTATGCGATAAGGGTCGCAAAGCCCCGTATTTTCTCCTGTGTTTGAAAAAGAAAACGTTATGCGACATACAAATATCTGTGCGTGATGTTGCCAAGCTAATCAAAAAACCTTGATTCCATTAAAGCAATTGCCCCTGACGGCATTCGTATTATTAGGCTAAAAAATCTTCCACCAGAACTGGCTCCTATATTTACAAAGCTGTTTAAACGTTGTCTTAAGGCAAATTGCTTTCCAATACTTTGGGAAACCTCATCAGTATGTCCCAGATTTAAAAATCCAGGAAATCAGTCATCTCCCTCTCAATTAAGAACAATCAGTCTACTGTGCGTCATGAATAAGTTACTGGAATCTGTGTTAAATAGAGAAGTAGTCAACCACGTCAGTAAAAACAAACTCCTCAGTGACATGCATTATTGTTTCTGGTCTGCTAGATATAATAAAATGTATTAATAGTTATATCTCATATGATTAGCTATCCAGGAAGTTGTATAATTATATAAATACTCTTACTAATAAAAAGATAATAAAATATATATTGAATTATTTCCGTTACAGACACATTGAGACACATGAAATACGTGCTTTTGCAAGTGTATATAGCCATTAGTTTAATAGGATCATATAATATTATTTCATGAAACATTCTCAAAGTTCTACAATAAATATCTGATAACTTAAAAAAGTGTTCATCATATGTTGACGATATTCTTTGCCGTGGCTAAAATTTTAAGAGCACAAGCTCCATACATTAACGCTGGACAGTCTCAGATTAAGAACACTGTCATAATTTCAACCATAAGAAAACATTTCAAACTCAATGCGTAATATCAAAATTAAGATATCATAAGATACGGAATTTTGCTAGTCTCTACGTTGGCTAGAACTTAAGTTATTAGTAAAAGTTTAAGCACTAGTAGGTTAGTAGTAAGTTTTGCAGACAACCACACGAAACAAAAAAGACAATTCAATACAGTTATTTATTGAACTAAAATATTGTTATGTTTTATTAGATAATTAGAATTTCAAAATAAATTAAAAAATAGATTCTTTGTATTTTTTTTCTGGAATTGATGACACTAGATGTATTTAAATGAACGCCATCTTTTCAAACAGATTTATCCCAGTAAACTAATTTTGAAATTAATGGATGTTTTAATTATATAAACATGTATTTGGAAGTATGTAACGTTTTATTCAAAACATCTTTTTACAAAATATAATAAACAAAAAAAGGATTATTTATGTAACGTGGTTGAGTTATGTTAGAACTGAGCTGATGTAGTGTACGAAAGCTTTGCAAAAAACAACGGAAATAATCCAACATAACTTTTTTTTAGCCTGAAAGAAAATATATTTCTTACTGTCGTTTCTGCACAAACCGACTCACACGTATATTCTAAGCTAACAACAATGATCCATTTATCGCCTTTTCTGCAACTATAACCAGTTTTTGTAGCTGTAATTCTTTCATCTGTATACGGTCGTCCGAAGGCCTTGTTAAATGTTCGGAGTACGTCTTGTTAAAAAGTGTCCCGCCAAGTAGCTAAAAAAAATCTGCTGTGTCGACACATGCTTAAAAGTAGCTGACGCTGCAACGCGCTTTGATTCCTTTTTTATTTTTTCTTTATTTAATCCTAATATCATGTATATTTATCTATATCTGTGACGTCATGCCCGCCCCACGGCTTTTTAATTTACATACGAGTCAGTGGCTACGTTATATTAACATTTATAAATAGTTTCAAACTGAACACATTATTTGACAAAACGATAAACACCTTTTGTAATTGTTCACCTTGTTCAGTGTGGAAGTCTTCAAAGACGAAAACGCAGGAATGCCAACATATTACGTCTGTATTTAATAGGTTAATATAGAATCAGTTCTAAGATTATATGTAACATTTTAATCAAGTTTGGTTACAATTTGTCAAGCGACGTTGTTGCAAAGTTTACAAAAACATAGCAATACATTCAAAAACATTTCAAACAAAACCAAAGCTCAAAATGAATCGTTTTGAAAAAACAACAACAAATAAATAAACAATACAATTAATAGGTTCCTTCTTTTAAACCGTATCGGATCGTAAAATGGTTAAACGTTTGCCGAGTTATTTTCGTTAACGTCTTTGCTCAATCTCCCGGGATAAACGTCGAAAGGAAGAACTCTTCGATATAAGAAATCTGTATTTACGTCTCAGATTTAAAATCGTAAACTAGAATTCATGTCGACATTAGTTGAATATTTAGTCCGTGGAGACATTCGCAGCCCGGCTTATTGTGGCAGAACGCATTGAAAAGAAAGCAGTGCATAAAGGAACCCTGCGCATATGGGCTTTAAACAGTGCCGTCGAAAAAAAAGAGAAAAGAAATAAAAAATTGATGTGAAAATGGTGCCCACAAGAAAGTCATCGAACTGATTATATGACAGTAGTCCACTGCACAAAACCACAAAAATGTAACGTAAATTTGATAAGCATAATCTCAAGTGTGAACTATTATATATTCCTTAGAATAATTATCTTATTTAGGACAGTGAAACTGACAGTTCTACAGATAAGTTTGATAAGTGGATGTAATCTCTCCTCTCTCCTCTCTCTTCCTTCGCAGCCTACACCCACACACATCTCTCTCTCTCTCTCTCTCTATATATATATATATATATATATATCATATTTTATCTACCTGTCTGTTTCCAACAAAACTGCCTTGTCAGCTGTTGCTTTACAGATTTGAAACCTTGACGCCTAATATATATATATATATATATATATATATATATATATATATATATATATATATATATATATATATATATATATATAAGGGAATGTAGACAACTGGAAAAAAACAATGATTTTTTTAGCCGGAAACAATAGCTGCTCAGAGGAAACAACTCGTACCTGTATGCATGCACAACTTATACATTAATACAATTGACAAGCCATATTTTTAGTTATTATTATTATATGTAACGATATTGTTGAGAGCTATATGTTTTGGTTTCGATTCCATCTGAGATCACAGAAGTCATTATTTTATTTTTACTTTAAAACTTTTGAGATCAGTACAATATACATGGCACACTATTATAATCATTAAAATATTTTCTCTACAATAATAAGTTCGCAACCTACATAAATTGAAACATATTTAAGCAGCTAATATAATGCATTTGATAAAATACAATATTCGATTAAAATTTTGTCTTATATTAAAACAGTAGAAATCTTCACTAATTAAAATATAATATTTAAGCTACTTTCCATCCGGGCTACGCTGAACAGCTAGATAATATATATATATATATATATATATATATATATATATATATATATATATATATAATAGCGAGATAAGACACTGATAACTACACTATTGATTCCGATCCATTGTACACTTAATTCAATGCTCAAATTCTATTACTCATGGGGATAATTACAATAGAATGCTATATCCGCCCAATTTCTGATATACTTTGACAACATCGAGAAAGCATTTGCACCACAGCAAATAACACACAATCAACGCAACAACGAATAAGGCTGCCTGATATACTTTTCGAAATATCAATAAGGAGCAGAACGCTTTCGCTATATGGAGATATCACTTTCTCCCAGGGGCCTATGTTCTGCCCACCCGGATTTATAACCCCGAATGACATTAGACTCCTTCCAATAATGGACTACTACCCAGGTTGTCAACTTCCCTTTACGTATAATTTTCTCCATATAATTATCCACAACCACTCCAAAACCTATTTTCAATAATTGTGGTGAAAAGCAAAATAGCGTCTATTTGCCGCTGAACATTTTGCTAACTGCATTTCATTTCCTCTGTTCCATTGTTGAAAATCCATGGATTAAGGAAATTAAAATAACCCCTTCTATATATTCCTTTGTCATACAATAAATTCTTAAATCGAATATATGTCTCTATATGTTGTTTTTTTCAGAATGTAAAATTGAACCACGAAACTTATATATATATATATATATATATATATATATATATATATATATATATATATATATATATATATTGTCTCTATGTGTGCGGAACCATCTCTACCAAAATTGTTTGTCAGTTTTTTGCTCACAAACTTGAAACTTGATATATAAGAGATTCAAACAAATTCCACTTGTTTTTTAGCCAATAAAGATAGCTGTTAAAAGGATCTAAATTAAATAAAATGATAACTGGCAGACGTAAGTTGACTTAACATGCTCATTTGCGCATGTCAAATTTATGCATTTATGTGTTAAAGTCGGTTTATATTTTATAGTTTTGATATCCATCTGTCGTAAGCCTAGGTGGTAACGAAAACGCTGTAGCGGTAAATGCTTTGGTTTCGATACCAGATGAAGACACTTTCATATTTTAGCATTTAAATCATCTCAATATAATGGGTACAATAGAATAATCAACAGGGAATTGGTTCGATAATACTAAATACGGCATTCCTATTATAGTGCTCAAAAAGCTTCAACCAGAACTAGCTTCCATAATTACAAAGCTGTCTTAGCGTTCTTTTGAGGAGAATTGCTTCCCAACACTCAACTCTGTGTTAAATAGAGAAGTAGTCAACAACCTAATTAAAAAGCGCCTCCTTAGTGACATCCAATATGGTTTCCGTTCTGCTAGATCTACAGGGCATATGCTTACGGGTATTTCTCATAAGATTAGCTAACCTCCCAAGGGAGCAATTGCTCTTGGCATATCAAAGCCCTTTGATATGGTATGGCATAAAGGTCTACTTCACAAAATCTTCCGCTATGGTATAGCTGGAAATGTCTTCTCAGGTATTATTTTTCTCTGATAGGTTCATAAGAGTAGTGGTTGATGAGTAGAAATCAGAAGCTCATAGTATTAATGCTAGAGTCCCTCAAGGGTTCATCCCGAGTCCAACTTCCTGATCTATATTAATGATCTTCCAAATCATATCCTTAGATCATTCTTAGATATGTTTGCTGATGACACTACATCTATGGTAGCACATCAAAGACCGTAAACGACCAAGTTTGCTCTAATTCTCTATCCTCTGATCTTGAGCATGTGGGACAATGAGGAAACAGTTTCTGGTTACTTTTAATGCATCTAAAACCAAGCTTATATCTTTACATCATCAACTGATCCGATATGGAATCAATTGAAATTAATGGCTCTCTTCATAGGGAGCCTCCGTGTTTTGACAAGCTTCTGGGCTTGACCTTTACTACTGATCTAAAATGGAATACGTACATCAAATCCGTTTCCACAGTCGCTGGAAAAATGATGGGATCTTTCTATCGATCCTGTAGACATCTCTCTGCTGATGTAATTCTCTACCAATATAAGAGCCAGGTACGTCCAAAGATGGAGCATTGCTGTCACATCTGGGCAGGAGCTGCTAGGAAGACCTTATCCTACGTTGACAGTTCAGAATAGACTTCGTAACATAGAGGGGGATGCCCTTTTGTTCTTCTCTGCAACCTCTGTCTCACAGAAGAGATGTTGAGAGCCTGCCTCTGTTTTATCGTTATTTTATGGTAAATGCTCGTCTGAGCTGCAGTCTATGGTACCCCCTCGTCAAACATTCACGAGAAACACTCGTTTGACTGTAAACACTATCAATAATTTCCCCCACTCTTCATCTGTGCCTAAACCTAAACGTAGATTCCATGAACAAAGCTTCTTTCTAAGAACTGCACACCTGTGGAACTCTTCCATGTATCTGCTTTCCATTTTACTATAATATAACTGTCTTAAAGTTCAATGTAAACAAGTTCTTGCTGATCTGTTCCTCTTAAATAATCCGACTTACCAAATTTACATTTCTAACGATTATTATGATATTGTCTTTTTGACCATTGTGCACGCTTTAACCGTTATCCTCAAGTGGTATCTCGGCCTTGATATGTGATTATTTCTTTTGTAAAAAAAATAAAAAAATAAAAATCTACATAAATTAAAGTGCTATATTTAAGCGTATTTTACGACCAGGCAAATTTAGCCCTGAGAACATTCCAATCCTTGTGCCCAAGAAGTTTCAGCCGGAAGTAGCGACTATACTAACGATGTTGTGGCAACGTTGCCTTCAGAAAAGACGCTTTCACACACTTTGGAAAACTTCGTTAGATTATCCAGTATTGAAAAATATGGGTGATCGATCTTTTGTATTTCAGGGCAGATCAGTCCCTTAACTGTGCGTCAGGATTTTATCATTTGAGTTCGTGACAAAGAAAATAGTTTCTACACCTCAGTAAAACACCCTATTCAGCGACACGCAAATTGTTCCCGTTCTAGAATATTCGAAGCTGATGTTCGGTAATGTCACGCAAAATTGGTGAATCTATTGATGCTGGCTTCGTTTCTAGAGCAATAGTGATTGCCATATCTCGCTGGAAATTTACTCTCAATTAGAAAAAATCTACTTGAATAGTTTATTAATGTAATCCTTAATGGGCAGACACCCGAAGTTCAAGTGTTTACGCTGACGTACTTCAAGAACGCTCTTCCTAACCTTAATCACCGACTTCCCAAACCGCATTGTTCGTTCTTCCTCGACATTAATGCAAACGATGCTACCATTTCTGGCAACGCTTCAAACGCCCACAAGAACCAGTATCTTTTTGATATTCTCTCCTCCGACCTGTGGTGCAATGACAGCGTTTTAAGGATGTAGTCAATTTTAATTTGTTTAAAAATAAAGCCATAATCCTGATAAAAATTTAATATGAAATATATCATATTGAAAAGTCGTGCAAAACACGCCTTCCTCCTACTACTAACCCCAAGTAGGGTTATAACACAAACATTAAGCAATTACGAGTGGTTATATTACTTTGCCGGTCGAGCTAAGGGTTAATGGCAAAATATTTTGTTAACTGACTTAAAAATTAAAATGGCCCTGAAAACAACCAAAGTTGCATCAGCAAAAGATTATTATGAGAGGTTGGTCGGCTGCAATCGGTATTATCCAATACAGCTTTTTTAGAACCAATCAGAGTATTACAGCAGAGATCTACAGCAATCGACTTACCGGAATGCATGCTTCCTTGCAAAAAAAAGAGGCCTGCCTCAATGAATCGACGTAGTCAAGTTCTGCTCCACGATAATGTGCGGTCACATGTTGCAAGATTGACTCTACAGAAACTCACGGACTTGCGATGCGAGACTTTATGCCATCCTCCATATTCTCCGGACCTTTCGCCCACTTATTTTTAATAAGCATTTAAGCTCATCTAGTAGTCATGGTAGAACGTTTCGGTCCAAGAAAGACGTGGAATAAGCTTTCAAAAATGCTGTTGCATCATAGCCAATGACTTTTTATCAATTAGGAATCAATAATCTTGTAGATCGATGGAAGAGATGCATAGATGAGATGCTCGTATTTTGATTAATTCTATCATTTCTACTGTTCATTTCTCAAAAATAAATATTTGTTTTCGAAATCGACCATTATTCTTGTGACAAATGTACACACGCACACCCACACACACATATATATATATATATATATATATATATATATATATATATGTGCAGAAAGAGAGAGAGAGAGAGAGAGAGACAGAGAATGTCCCTCTGTTCAAGCCTGGGTGTAGCTCACTATTTTATTGTATTTTTTTTTCTTATTAAAGAGTTCAACATACGATAACAGAAGCGCCCTATTTAGAATAGCTAAAAATTATTTTTTTCTTTGCATATTTTACAACAAAACATTAATTAGAAGTTCCTTATCCAGGGCATCAATCGTCAAACCCAAATATCAGCCGATGTGATATTGCAAAGAGAGACCAAAATTTTGAAACGACAGTGCCATTATTTTTTTTCCGAATTAGTCCAACAGCAAAACTATTTTTCATAATATATAATATTCAATAGAAGATTGATTCTCTCTCTATCTCTCTCTCTTTCCCTCTCTCTCTATATATATATATATACATATATACATATATATATATGTATATATATATACACTTACACACATATATATATATACATCTATATAGATAGATAGTATCATATGTGTACGTTGTACGTTATGCGCATAACATATATACATATATATACACGTTATACGTTATACATATGTTTATATATATATATATATATATATATATATATATATATATATATACAAATATACGTTTACTATATAAAGAGAGAGAAAGAGAGTAAGATAGAGAGATGAAAAAGGAACAAACAAAATAACACGCCCATCTATGTATCCTTTTATTGTATGACTTCTTCTCCATGAATGAATTAAACAAAATTAAATACCAGCATAATTTTGGAGAATATCTTTTTCTTAATGAATAGTAGGCCTTTTTTATTTCAGAACGAAAACATTGTTAGAAATTTAAAGAAATAAGATAAAATAAAAAAGAGCTTTTTTTCGTTTTGAAATAGAATAATACCGTACTTTTTATTACATTAAATAATTTAATATTGTACTGGTATTTTACCTTCTTCATTTTATTTATCCAGAAAAGTCTTACAATAAGGAAAAAAAAACGTTGATAGACGCCTGACTTGGTTTGCTACTTTTTATACCCGCTATCTCATGAGAATACTATTTTTATTATTCTCATCATACACACCCACACATACATACATACATACATGCATACATGTAAATATATATATATATATATTTATATATATATTTTTTTTATTTTGTGTACAGAAAGTTGTTAGATGAGATAAGTCATTGGTACCGTCAGTTTTAAGCCCGATAATTAGGACCGTTTTAGATATCCAAATTAAGCTCTCTTCAGCCAATACTCGTCTACACAGATGAGTATTGGCTGAAGAGATTACTTATCTAATCTAACAACTTTCTGTACACAAAATACAAAACATAAATACGCTCTTATTTTTCGGATTTTTCTTTTAATTCAGCACTCTTCTGGATTTCTTTTTTAAAAAAAAACTAATCATATATACATATATATATATATATATATATATATATATATATATATACATATATATATATATATATTTAAATAAGGGAGTAATCACCAACAATGTGTATTTTTTAACATTATTTTATTATTCCGTGTCTTGGTTTTTCATTGAGAATTATGTTTGGATCATTGTAATAATGTTTTTAAGTCATTGAAATCGTTTACGCGCATTTCAGACGGTCTGTGATGCGTCCTCGTCAGAAATTATTTTCAAATGTGTAAAAATGGCGATTTTCGTAGTAAATGTGAAGTTTTTCCAAGGGGTGGAGGCTTGGAAGTGTTTATTATTCATTGGTATGCTGAATTTTTATTGCTTTTTTATTGGGCTTGTCCAGGGCGGTGTTGACCTGGCTGTAGTCGCTATCTCTTTCTGTTAATGTTTTTTCTTTTCCTTTAGGGTGGGGTAGGGTGTGTGTGTGTGTGTTTATGTGTGTGTGCGTGCGCGTGTGTGTGCGTGTGTGTGTTTACTTTTATTGGTTTGGGAATGTGTATATTGTTTTATAGTATTTTGGGGTTATTTGCTTCCTTAGGAAGGCGGCTGTGGTCCGAGGTCGTTACTAATGTGTATGTGTGGGGAGGGGGGACTGGCTCTTCTGAAATAAGGGTAGGGATGCTTTCATTCTATTTTGATATTTATTTTTTGGATTCTTGGATTTTAGTATTGTAATTTTTCGTCGTAGTCTTATATTATGTTTGTTTAGAAAGAGGGGTGTATTTAAAATAGGGGATTTTTTTAATGTTTCTATTTATTTGTCTCCCCATGTCGGTATGGCCAGACCCAGGATCGGTTCCTAGTGTGGGGAAGATTTTGTTCCCCAGAGGGGGGGCATTGGAGGGGGTATAGGTATGGGAGGGGGATGATAGAAGGGATGATAGTCGTTTAAGTCATGAGGGGGTTCTCCTCCACTGACTGAGGAGGGAGCGAGGTGTTGGAACAGATATTATACTATGGTTCTAGGTGTCTCCTAGTGTTGTTGGTTTCGAGGTTAAGTAGGGTTGGTATTGTTCAGTGTGTTGTATTAGAGATAGGGTTGTTATGTCTGTGTGTGGTTGTATGCGCGCACGTGTGTGTGATTTAATGTGTCGGTTCTGATTTATGTGTGGGTGTCTATATGTGTATGTGTATGGGTGTGCATGCGAGTGTACATTGCATTTCATGTTTTTGTGTGATGGTATTAGGTTCTGTTCAGTTCAGGAGTGAATCTGGTGATGAAGTTTTTTTCCTGTGTAAGTAAATAAAAATAATTGTCTGTTTGGAAGATTGGCATTATTTTGAAGCTGTTTCCACTGCATGTGTGTACGTGTTTTGAAACATAGACGTGTCTGTTATCTGCAATTTTGATGTTGCTCTTATGTAAGGCCACTCTATTGCTGAAATTTTTGGTGGCGCCTATGTAGGATTTGTTGCATGTTGTGCATCTTAGTGCATATATAACATTTCTGGAGGTGCAATTTAGATCCTTTTTTATTTTGAATGTTTGTGCTGGGTTTTTGAATGTGTATGTGTTACCTTCTATTATTATGTCACATACTCCACATCGCGGTTTGTTGCATTTTGTAACTTCTTTTGTAGTATGTGGGACGAGTTTTGAGGAAGTTAGGATGTGTTTTAAGTTTTTGGGTTGGCGTTTGCTTTTTATTATTTTTGTTGTTTTAAGTATGTTGTTTAGTTTGTCGTTCTGATTGAGGAGGATAAGGTTTTTTGTTATCTGTGTGAATAGTTCTGGGTTGTTTGTGTTGTGTGTAGAGACATATGCTAAAATTTGTTCTTTGTTGTGTTCTTTTGGGGTTCTTAGTTGGTCTATTGGAATTTTTTCAGCCAGTTCCATACCTTTCTGTATTAGTGGTAGTGGATAACCTCTTTTCCGCAGTGTTATTTGTAGTTCATTCAGTCTAGTTGAACGGAGGTGTCTGTCTGTTACTATGGTGCAGACTCTACGTGCTAGGGAGTAGGGTATTGATTTTAGACAGTTTTTAGGATGGTGGCTGCTGAAGTGGAGGTAGTGTTGAGTGTCTGTAGGTTTGTGGTAAATGCCTGTGATTATGTTGTTGTTTTTTATTGTTACTAGGATGTCTAGGAAAGGTAGTTCTGTGGGGCTTTGTTCTAGTGTGAAGTTTATTTTTGGGTGTAGATTTTGTAGCAAAGTGTGGAGTTCTTTGATATCCCCCCATGAGGTTCTCCAGAGGATAAAGCAGTCGTCTAGGTATCTTTTCCAAGATTTTATGAAGAGTGTTTTTATATTGTGCCCGTACTTTTGCTCTATCCTTTCATAAAGGGTCTCTTCTAGGAAGGCGAGTGTAAGGGTGGCATATGTCGGTACCATTTTGGTACCCATTGCTGTGCCTAGTATTTGGATGTAGTTGTCTATATTGAATTGGAAGGAGTTGTTATTGAGGATTATGTCGATGCTATCAATCACGAATTGTTTATTGAATCTGGAGTGTAAAGTCTGTGTATGTTTGTTAATCCAATATGCGATAGCTTCTTTTCCTAGATTGTGTGGGATATTGCTATCTAGGCTGCTAACATCGAATGTGGCTAGTATAGTCCCATCGTCTACTGTCTGTGGAAGGGAGCTAAGGAAGTGTGTGTTATCTCTTACAAAACTTCTGACTAGATTGTTGAAGGGCTGTAATAGTATATCTATTAGGTTGCTAAGTCTGCTTGTTGGGCATGATGGTCCTGCTACTACGGGTCTGAATGTGAGGTCGTTGGGGTTTGGGGTGCTTATGTATTCCGACTTTTGTATGTTGATAGCATGTCTTACCTGGTTAGATTTGTGTATTTTGGGTAGCCCATAGAAGATGTTTGTTTTTGTTGTGAAGTTTGTATATATATTACTATTTCATTTACTCACAGAAATTTATACGAAAGTATAGATTTAGGCGTAAACTTTAAGTATTTACTTCAAAAGTGCTCAATACGTAGGTAGAGCTAGTTAGTAATGTATAAAATATATATGGCGACTAAGCTACACTGAATATTCGGCGTTTCATCCACTCTAGGATCCATAAGCCTGATGAATCCTAGAGTGGATGAAACGCCGATTATTCAGTGTAGCTTAATCGCCATATATATTTTATAAATTACTACTACTGATATATATATATATATATATATATATATATATATATATTATGAACTATTTTCTTTGTTCGAGCACTCATGAAAACTGATATCTTTTGCCAATGCTTTAGCGTAAATGCAACACATTTTCTAACTAAACAAAGTTTGATTTACTGTACATTTTTTACTAAGCATTGTTATATCAGAGAGGCGGTAGCACTCTCTATATAGGGATGGCCCGTACACGCCTATATATGCCTACAAAACAAAACTATCCAAATCTCAACTAAAATCAACTTATAAGTTTCAAAAAGCCCATATTCTTACAGAGAAGCGTCTTACGAATCCAGCGAGTGTCAGAACGTCGGTTAAAATGTCAAAAGAGTGCAAAAAATTAAAAGGGTACAAAAATGGCCAATTGTTCTTCTTTCTTCTTTCTTCTTCTTTCTTCTTTCTTTTGAGACGATGTATCTTGGTGTACGAACGGTCTCTGACAACAGTTCAATCATCGATCGACTGCTCTTTACACGGAGAAGTGCAGTGACCCATCGCTTTTTAGCTAACTGCATAATTAAATAAGATTACGTGTAATAACAAGTTTTAAACACTATATACCCAATGTAGACAGACCACTTCGAACACGGAACTTCTCTCAAAAGGGACAGCTCCAAATAATACATCGGATGCTCACAGACGTTCCAGTTTGCCAGTGACCTATATTTCTTGGACGCTGAATATTTAAGGTGAACGTTAAGGTTTTTTCTTTAAACAGTAAACCACCAGCGGTAATGAAACCACGAAATCTTTATCTCAGTTGATCAAAAGTGTTATAAGAGTAACCTATCAGCAAGTACGACGTCAAAAAACAATGTTATAAAAACAAATAATTCTTCAGATTTTGGACTGTAAAATATGTACAAAATGTCAATGCTGTGACCAGGATTCTAACCTAGGTTAGCACGGCCACAACGTGGGGTCCTAACCTCTAGACGATCACGGCTAACACTGACGTCTGTCGCTCTTGGCAGAAAGACTACTGTCAAACTATTGAAAAATAAGGAGGAAACTTGAAATTCTCACGCATGCGCAAAAATACACTATCGCAACCATTGTTAAATGCAGCTGAATCTCTTCGCTCGCTAAGAAAAGTAGATCAGACCAGTTCTTCTAAGAACTCACCAAACGCCAAAGGAAATAAGTTAAATTAACCGCAAAAGAAACTGCAAGAAAGTCATCTTCTAAGAACTCACTGGAAGCTGACCAAAAAGAATCAAAATCCAAGCTCTAGCCACAAAAATAACTAGATATTGTGGCTACTATACACAATCTACTAATAAAAACAAGTAAGTTTTCTAAAATAAACTACAATAAATTAACCAAGTAACCTCACACTGTCACTGATTAGGACTTCATATAAAGATAACAACTACACTATTGGTGTATATACCGTTCCACACTTTAACTATTGGTGACGGGGCAGTATCTCAATTCTACGAGAGTTGTCTTGCTATAAGATAAGTGATATTATAGTAAGATACACATAAGTGTTATATGTTTACATTTAATAAAAAATGCCAAAGTCAGCACGTAGTAAAAAAGCTCAGAGAAATATAGACTATGAAAAAAGACAAAGTCAAGGTATTATCTGAGCAAAAAGAATACTATCAGAAAAATGCTGAAATAATAAAAATTAAGTATCATGCAAATCCTGAGGCAAAGAAGGCTGCCTCACGTGCTGACTCAAAAGCACGGTATAACAGGGATCCCGAGGGGGAAAAACTGCCTCACGTGCTCTTTATAACAAAGAACCAGAAAAAAAGAAGGCCGCCTCACGTGCTGACTCAAAAGCACGGTATAACAGGGATTCTGAGGAGAAAAAAAGCTGCCTCACGTGCTCTTTATAACAAAGAACCAGAAAAAAAGAAGGCTGCCTCACGTGCTGACTCAAAAGCACGGTATAACAGGGATTCCGAGGGAAAAAAGCTGCCTCACGTGCTCTTTATAACAAAGAACCAGAAAAAAAGGAGGCTGCCTCACGTGCTGACTCAAAAGCACGGTATAACAGGGATCCCAAGGGGGAAAAAGCTGCCTCATGCACAAACTATTATAAAAAGACCTAAAACCCAGCAGGAAGCGACCTGCTACTAATGGAGGCGGCAATGAGCCGCCTCCTAAAATAGACAATACTATCATGAATGTAAGTTTAAAAATAAGACTGTAAGTAAAAATACTAATTAACAAGAATAAAAAAGCATTGGAAATGCAAAAGGGGTATGCTTTCAGGACTGCCAGCAACCACTGTAAAAGAGTAATAAAAAATGCAAGAGAGCTATATGCCCAGTCTGTTAAATCCAAGGTAGCTGATCAGCGGCTTGGTTCCCACCAGTTTTGGCAAATAACAAATAGGATCCTGAACAGAAGTGTGCGTTCTATCCCAACTCGTCAGCGTCAGACAAGGCCAAACTATTTGCAAAGAACTTTGCAGCTAATTCTACCCTATGCGACGAAGGCCATCAACTCCCCATATTTCCTCCTATAACACAGAACAAGCTAGGTAATATACAAATATCCGAGCATGAGGTCGCCAAGCTAATCAAGAACCTAGATTCCAGTAAAGCAACTGGCCCTGATGGCATCCCAATTATAGTGTTAAAAAAGGTTCAACCAGAACTTGCTCCCATACTTACGAAACTATTTAAGCGCTGCCTTAAGGAGAAGTGCTTTCCGACCCCCTGGAAGACCTCATCAGTTTGCCCTGTATTTAAGAATTCAGGTGATAAGTCATCTCCCTCTCAATACAGACCAATAAGTCTTCTCTGTGGTATGAGTAAGTTACTGGAATCAATATTAAATAGAGAAATAGTCAACCACCTCAGCAGAAACAACCTTCTTAGTGACACACAATATGGTTTCCGCTCTGCAAGATCTACTGCAGATGTGCTGACGGTTATATCCCACAGGATTAGTGAATCTCTTGACAAAGGCTTCCTTTCAAGGGCAATTGCTCTTGACATATCAAAGGCCTCTGACAAAGTATGGCATAAGGGTCTACTTCACAAGATTTCCAGCTACGGTATAACTGGAAATGTTTTCTCAATCATTAAATCATTTCTCTCCGATAGGCTCATAAGAGTAGTGGTAGATGGACAAAAATCGGAGGCCTGCAATATAAATGCTGGAGTCCCTCAGGGGTCAATCCTGGGCCCAACTCTCTTCCTGATCTACATCAATGACCTCCCTAAACACATACTTAAATCATTTGTTGACATCTATGCTGATGACACGACCATCTACGGCAACACATCAAAGGCTGTAAATGACGAAGTTCTCTCGGATTCTCTCTCCTCTGATCTCGAGCGCGTGGTTCAGTGGGGGAAGATGTGGCTAGTTACCTTTAATGCATCTAAAACCAAACTCCTATCCTTACATCATCAACGCTCTGATCCCCAGCTGGCATCAATTGTGATGGATGGCTCTCGTCTGGGTGAGGCCCCGTGTTTTGACAAGCTTCTGGGTTTGACCTTTACTCCTGATCTGAAATGGAACACGTACATCAAGTCTGTTGCCAAGCTCGCTGGAAAGATGGTGGGATCCTTCTACCGCTCCAGAAGATATCTCACTACTGATGCAATTCTCTATCTATATAAAAGCCAAGTACGGCCAAGGATGGAATACT